>NC_057806.1:575010844-575019007 GCF_018294505.1 Triticum aestivum
GTGGGGGGAAGGTGAGGGCAAGGCGGTCACAAGAGCGCCACCGTCCACGGGCAACGTAAGTAAATGGTTCGGCCCCACAGTCGTGGGCGGTTTGAGGAAGATCATGAACAGTGTCTAGAAGGACATCTGACCATTCTTTGTAGAGTGGAAAGTGCAAAAAGAAACGACTAACCTATTGTTTGTTTGGTTTTTGCGAACTGAAACTTGCATTGCTCAAACCCCAGCAATGTTACACTCTGATACAGCGAGCTCCACAGCTCTATTGTTTTTTCCGACTAACGTGTAACCCTATACCTGCCTTTTGTCCACCTCTAGTTGTGGGTGAGCTTGTGTAGGGTGGTTGGGTGTCTTCCCACCTGGCTACGTTTGCAACTTACCAACGGAAGCAACTATACAAAACGTCCTGAGATGATGGCCATTGGCGACCCGAAGACAGGCCGCCGCCTCCATCCTAGTGACAGCTCAACTGAGATCGCTAAGCCATCATCAGCGCCAGTGTGTACCTACGAAGACGCACGTAGTACCTCTGGACCCTTAACAAATGCTAATTCAAATTTGATTTTAGATTTAGAACTCCTCAGAAGCCCCACTTGTTTACCGTCCGATCGATGAGACGCGCTCAGCACGTACCAGCTAATCACGCGACCCTCGACGCAAATATAGTACACCGTGTGCTGGCAAAACAAGTTAAGAGCTGGATCAGATCAGTCGTCAGGTGGTTCGATGGACCGGCCATGCCGACATGCATAACTAAGCAAGCTAATCAGTTGAGAGCTGGATACGTACTTAAATTAATCAATACTGTATTGCTACTAATTGACAGAAGTAGTACTACGTGTACTTGTACAGCGGTGGGGTAATTAGTCAACACTCAACAGGATTCTACTACTAACTGGCTAGCTGGTTAATTAATTCGCGCCTCGATGGCGCGCGCGCAACAGAAAAATGATGCTTGAGCGCCGGCCCAAGGATTAATTACTGCTCCGGCGAGCGACCCCACTCAGAACTGCTCGAACAGCTGGTGCACGTCCGGCGACGCCTTGCCGCGCTGCTGGTGCAGCGCGGCCGGCGGCGGCACGACGGGCGGGGACGACGACCGAAGCAGCGCCAAGTTGAGGCCCTTGAAGAACGGGTGCGCCTTCACGTCCGCGGCGCCGCGCCGCGACCCCAGCCGCGCCCGCGGGTCCTTGTCCAGGAGCCGCGCGATCAGGTCCCGCGCCGCCGCCGCCTCCGCGTGCGGCGTCCCGGCGCCGAGCGGCGGGCACTCCAGCGGGGCGCGCACGATGTTGCGGAGCGTCGCCTCGTTGGTGGCGCCCACGAACGGGGTCCGCCCGTACAGCAGCTCGTACAGGAACACGCCGTACGCCCACCAGTCCACCGACGCGCCGTGCCCGCCGCCGCTCGCCACCTCCGGCGCCACGTACTCGTGCGTCCCCACGAACGAGCTCGACCGCGCGTCCACCGGCTCCGCCACGAACCGCGGCCGCGGCCGCGGCGCCGCGCGCCGCCTCCACTTCATCAGCCGGAGGAGGTGCACCTCGGGGAAGCAGGCCGGGATCGGCCTCGCGCCGTCGTCGTCCTCGCCTGTCGCGCTCCATGCCTCCTCGAGCGCCGGCGACGCCGTGGACTCGAGCGAGAGGTCGAAGTCGGTGAGCATGATGTGGCCGTCGCCCCGGATGAGCACGTTCTCCGGCTTGAGGTCGCGGTACACGATGCCCATCATGTGCAGGTACTCCAGCGCGAGGAGCACCTCGGCGGCGTAGAACCGGGCGGAGGCGAGCGGGAAGCGGCGGCCGGGCATGCGGTGGCGGAGGGAGTGGAGGTCCCCGCCGGGGCAGAACTCCATGACGATGCAGGAGTAATCCGTCCCGGCGTCGAAGTCGGCGAACATGGTGGGCAGGAACGGGTGGTCGAGCCGGCGCAGGACCCGCTTCTCGGCGGCAGCGCGGCCGAGCTTGCCCTTCTTGGCGAGCGCGCGGCGGTCCACCACCTTCATGGCGTAGGCGCACGACTGGTCGCCCTCGGCCTCGAGGCGGCAGAGGTAGACGGTGCCGATGTCGCCCGCGCCGACGCGGCGGACGAGGGTGAAGTCCCGCGGGCCGAGCGGCGCCAGGGCGGCGCGGATGGGCGCCCACGCCACGTCGCCCGCGCGGTGCGGGCGCGGCGGGGACGAGGTGGGCGTGGCGGCGGCCGAGTCGACGGAGAAGGCGGACGAGCGGCCGGCCGTGCTGGTGCTGCTCGCGGAGCTGACGCTGGAGCTGGAGTTGGGCGCCGGCGCGGCGTCGGCCATGTCGGGGAGGTGCGGCGCGGGCTGCAGCATGGCGGCGTTGGGAGGTTTGGGCGGCGACGAGGAGGCTGTGGTGGTGGGAGCGGCCATTATATAGCGCGCGCGCGCGCGGCTGCTCGCGTTGGCTGGCTGGATAGATGAGATCTCTCTCTGAGGTTTTGGTTTTTCTAATGGAGGTTTGCGCGTTCGGAGAAGGTGGTTGCAGGTGTGGTTTTATAGGCGAATGAGAGTGAGCTCAAGCTGAGCAGCATGGAGAGGCCAGGTTTCGGATGGTTGGACACGTGGCCTTGCCACGTTGCATAACACACTCACACTATTTCTTTTTTTATCGGGTTAAAAGGATTTCATTGCTCAACTGTTGGAATGTTCGTTTCTACATAGCAGAGGAACGTCTGCAGGTTCAGAGCGCAACCAAACTGCAGTTCGGCCCTCTGATTGTCCGAAAGCAGCAAGTGTGTGGCTAACAACGTTCTGATTCCTATAAACACCGAAGGTTCGTCGTGCTAACTGCTAAGTTCTTGCTTTAATTACTGCCTGCCTAGTCATATTTTTGCTTGAAATCCACCCGATTTTCACTACAACACAGTCCCTCCGTGCCAAAATGTAAAATCATTTTACCCACGTACATTAATTTTGAGATGGAGGGAATATATTGTATTGTACAGTACTCCAAACGGGGATTGGCAAGATGTAAATCACCTGAAAATCAAATTTAGGTTAGTTGATTCGTAGTGAGCCATCGGATGTAAGATGAACAATCAAATCAGCTTCTTGAACCTCCTGAAATGGTTACTGTTCATTCTCTACCAATCTCGAACCGCCTGATCTATCGCCGACCTAACTGCCTGCGGCCAACAGTGCCAACGTTGTCGCCCCACCCTCCCGTCCCAACCGTCGTCATGCTGCCCGGCCCCTCCCCCTCCCCAGCCATCCCTCTAACCATGGCCATTTTTTCCGACGAATTGCACCCCCGCTCCCCAGCACCGCTAAGGTAGATTGTGGTGTAGCTTCTCCGGTGAGTGGGGGCTACTTATTTTGTCCCTCCGGCGGCTGCCTCCTTTCTACGAAATCGACTGACCTAAATTATATTCTCAAGTGACTTACATTTAACTATTGTGCCTAAAATGTTTTATATTTCTTTAGAGAGGGAGTAAGTGTCAAACTTGAGATTTATTCCCATATATCTTGAAAATTCTCGTGCCCTCGTGCGAACTCATCTAGGGTTTCCTGCCTCTGGCCATTTGCGTTGACGGTACGCCTCGTCTCTTATGGTCCTTGGACCATGGAGGCGTGGTGGATCCCAGCCCTTACCAATGGGAGGGCTCCGTGTTTAGGTGCTTTCCCGAGTTTTGCTACGGTTTGTGCCATGCTCAAGAAGGCTAGGCGACGGCGTCTTCTTAAAGATGGAATAAGGTCCTCCGCGTCTATCCTCAATCCTGATGGCGTTTCAAGCGTCGTCGGAAGGCGTGTGGAGGTTTGTCTCCGATGGATCTCGTGGGATCCGGTCTTCGTTCGTCTACGTCCATGTGTCTGCAGGTTGGATCCTTCTGATCTACGTTTCTCTTTATCGACGGCGGTTGCTGTTCTGGTGCACTGATTCTATGGGGCCTTAGCACGACGACTTTCCGACTATCTACTATGACAATGTTTGCCCGACTCCGGCGAGGGAGGGGCGATGACGGCGGCGCGTATTCGGCTTGCTCCAATATTTATAGTCGTCGTTGGGTGGTCTACAGACCTAGATGTAAACTTTACTTCTAGTGTTTTTTGAACTACCTTGACAACAGTTGATAAATAGATCGGAAGTTTTCTCGGAAAAAAAAATCTTAAATCCATGCGACATGCATAGTATACAAAGTCACTGTTCACGACAAAGTTCTCACAGGAGTCCTTTTTACTCGACAACCGTCGCAACTGAAACGAAATGACTTTGCTTAGTCAAATCAAAGTGATTAGCCATCTTGCCTTCAGACTGAATACATCAACTAGCGCTTTCATCTTCTTTGCTGCAGCTTGGTTCGAGGCAATGGTCCTTCTCCTTGCTCTTTACTTAAAGCGAAAGTATATATGTATGGCCACACTAACGAACTCTCACCAAGCGGCAACCGCCTCTCGCTGCTGTGGGTTGCCGCGGATGGCAATGCAATCAAAGCCGTCCGGCGAGAAAGCGACGGCTTTCTCCGGTGCAAGCCTCCCTACTCGCCGAGGCCAATGTTGGATCGACTCAGAGAGACGCGGAACACACTTTGCACTACATGTCTACATGTCCCTCCCGAGGTCATTAGTCTACGCAACAGCCTTACACAAAAACAGAGGAGTAACTTCTATTTTTTTTTAGAAAAAACGAAAGACACTCAAAGGGCATCATAGAACTCAGTATTATCAAAAGAAAAATGACAATAGACAATATACAAGGGAAAAACAATAAAGCATAAAATGACCAGTAAAAACATATACATCAATTGGCTAGGGTTAGGGAAAAGGGTAGTTGGACGTGCGCAATCTGTTATAAGTTACTCGAGTTCTAAAATTATCTTAAGTTGAACTTTTTAAATCTGACTGTGCCTATAAAAAAACTCTGCTATGATCTACAATATCACTAGTATAACTTATAACGAATCTAATGAGAGTAATTTGGTGTTGCATATGTTTGTATTTTTTTTTCTATAAACTTGACGACACACATAGAACTTCAACTATTTTGGAACAAAAAGAGAGTAGAACATGTAATATGACCACGAAAAGGGCCTCGTCATACCGGAAGCCGGCTTGAGTAGAGCGGTCCATGCCCCCCTAGGCCAGTTTATGCCTGGGGTCATGTCCCGGCATGTGGGCCCAAGAGAGAGAAGGACCCGGTGGACTTGGAGTGCACGACAAGGAAGCCGGCGTCCAGGAGGACTCCTCTGCGACCCTAACTGACTAGGATCCTGTAAAACCTAAACCCCGGTATCCCATATAAATTGGGTCTGCCTAGTAGATAGAGAGCAGAACATAGAGATTACTCTCAATCCATCAATCATCATTATACACCCATATACATTAATGAATATAACACGACCAGAAAGTAGGGTTTTACCTCGATCCCAAGGGGCTGAACCTAGGTAAACCATCTCATGTTTCCCCTTAGATCTACTCGTCTAATCAATACACCCTATCGGTGGATCTACCGGAAATCACTCCGATAGTTAGTATAGAGGGAAACCGAGCATACATGCTAGCGGGTGCTTACAATATACAACAAAATCACTAGGGTGGGATGTGCGGGGAATATTGCAAAAAAACTGCATTACTTGAAATTTTAGCCATTGAATTTTGATGCATATTGTGCATTTGGTTACTTCACAAAATACATATTTGTTGGGGTGATAGAGTAGTTGGGTTGCTGCAATTGGATGTCACATGTTTGCACCCTCGATCTGGATTCATAAGGCATATTAATCCTATCTTTAGTCAAACTTGTTTAAGTTTGTCCAGAACTATTAAAAAATATCAATACATACAGTACATAGAAAAAATACATTATGAAAACATGGTTCATGATAGATGTAGTGATATTGAATTTGTAGTGTAGATGTTGATATTTTATTGTAAACTTGATAGTGAAAAGAAAGGTTTAAAACAAGTTGAGTAGTACTAAGGTCTTATAAACCCACCCCGCAAAAAAAGGTCTTATAAACCCGGATGGAGTACAACATAGTTTCGATAATTTTATTTTAAAGAGTTCACAGTTAAAACCAAAAGTATGTTCTTCACGCAACAACAACAAAAATAAAAGATCCAATGTTCCCACAAGGGGGTAGGGGTCAAAGTTTACACAGTACTACCAATTGAACAACACAAAAAGTTACAAATTTGTTTGGAAATGCTGTCCAACAAATGTGAAGAATTTTTCCATAAGCATCATAATAGAGATGTTAGCACTCCTCGAATCAAAATTTATGTTAAGTACTACTCCCTTTGTAAACTAATATAAGACATTTTTTTACGGAACCTCGTCAGATGGCGGGGAGCTCCCGCATTGCATTAAGAAGAAGAGAATTGGTCCAGTTAATAGGGGAAACCGGACCCAAAAACCATACATGGCACGGTTACATAAGGGAAACCGGCGAAGACCACAAAGACCGGGCTAGCACTCAAGAGACGTCGTCCGAGCTAGATACAAGGGTGCCTAAGCCCAAGACCACCGACAACACAATATACCCAACCAAGTCAACCTCTGCAACCTCAAGAACACGCCTGCAACTAGCTGTGTACTTGGGCCTAAGCTTCTGAAAAATGAGATCAAACATTGACTTCCACCAAGGCACGGATTGCCTGGACCGCCGTTGGCGTAAGCGGTTTCTTATACATCCATAGATAAGGCTTCATCTTCTCTTGCACCTCCTCCTTGCTGGCTTTCTTAGACGTCATTCCCTTCGGTAGTTCCCCATAAGCCTCCGCCAACCTATATTCAGCGCGTTTGGCACTTGGAAGTAGGAATGTTGCAGTTTATGTTCTTTTTATCCAAACGGTCACTACGCCTTCCGGAACAAGTAGATGCCCCTTCAATCTGCAAATGAATCGGTTCTACGAGCAAGGACCGTGGCGCTGTGCAACTGAAACTGCTTAGGAGCTCATCCAATAAGGTGGTTGAAGGCACTCCAATGTCACCGAGTAGCTCCTCGGACCCGGAAGACATCATATAGGTATTGCCCTCCGAGGCGGTCATCCCTGGAGAGGAGACCAAGGGCGACATCTCTCCAACCAAGCCAACAGGTAAGGACACCTCAATCCGCTCCATATCATCGGTCCCTCTGACTTTCTCAGCAACCTTCGCTTGCGCCTCCTCACCTTGAGTCACCATCCTGTGCAGAGCTAGATCCAAAGGAGGAGGAACATCTACAGGTAGAGCCACAGCAGCCAGTACCTCGGATGAGCAACCGGCCACACCCGCATCACTGATATCCTTACCGCAAGCAACAACAGGAGGCAGCGATTCCTCATGGTCACACTAGGGAGGAGGTGGACCCATCGGCGCCAAGGAAGAGATGATGGCCGGCGAAGCAACAACTCTGTCACTAATAACCTCCAGCCGCTCCAAGAGGCCTGAGACCTAGGCCGCCCATCCCTGCAAAGCGACCGCCATGTCACGGAGAGGTTGAACGACCTCCTCAACACGGGCGGTAACCAGGGCCTGCAGTTCGGCGCGCATCGTCTCGGTCTGTGCTGCAAAAAGGGGTTGCAGCAGCCCCAGATCAGCAGCAAAGGTAGTCTTGCCGGGATCTGACAGACCTGACCAAGAGACACCGGAGTTGCTACAAAGGGCCTCCTGAACGAGCCCCGTTGGAGAAGCAACCACAGCGGCCCACGAGCGCTGCTGCAACTGTTGTGAAGAAGCTGGGGGCTTGTGGTTGGGGAGGCCAGGAGGAGATGGTGGCAACATGGAGCGGCGGAGGCGACCTTGACTGGCAGGAAGGCGGCCCGGACAGTCACGCTTGCGATGGCCAGAGTGGCCGCAACCCAGGCAGGTGACAGGGCCTCGGCAATCGGCGACAAAGTGGTCCTCCGCCAAGCAACGGAAGCAGAGTCCATAAGCTCTCCGCTTGAATGCGAGGGATCGGTCGTCCTTCTTCTTGCGGGGCAGGGCAGATGGCTTCTCCAGCCTCGGGCGATGCCGGCCCCCGACCTCCACCCACCCCTTCTCCGCCGGAGCCTGCGATGCATCAGACACGATTTGTGGCCTGAAGTTCGGGGGGAGTCGATCTGGAGGGGGCGGCAACTTGAGTGGAGGGAGGAGCCCAGGGCATCCCTCGGAGCGCGAGAGAGAAGCCCCGTCACCATCACTAGTACCGGCAACCAGCGTCTTGGATCTGGATCGGCAGGGGAGTTCGGACGGA
>NC_057806.1:575019527-575035432 GCF_018294505.1 Triticum aestivum
GGTGGTGGGTGGAGAGGAGGCCATGGTCACGGGTGGAGCTCGGGGGGTGAGCTAGGCGGCGGCGGCGGCGGCGACGGAGTCGCAGCTAGCTTCGCAGGAGGGGCGGATGCGGGAGTGTCCAAACGACTTGTATCTTTTTATATAAGACATTTTAGATCACTACTTCTTTAATGATCTAAAAGGTCTTCATATTAGTTAATTTATATGTGATTGCAAGTAGAAAATCAATCTAAAAAAGTAGACAAGTCAAAGAAATCTTGCAAAACGGCACTGGTTCTTCCATGTTGGTCAATTTGACGGCTGAATTCATCGTTGAAAGGGGGCCTGTCCAATCCACCGGAAGAAAAAGGGATGCTTGATCCGGGCAGCCGGGCGTTGAACATAAAGTAGTCGTAATTCCCTCTTTTTGCAGGCACACATTAGTCGTAATAATTCCCCTTTTTTCAGGCGCACAAAGTCGTAATTCGAGACAAGGCAATATGCCGTAATTAACTTTCGATCTCCCTCATCGCCCTCTTCACCGTCTAATTGTCGGCACGGCAGGCCACGCATCCATGAAGTTGAACAGTACTACTACAGTAGAGAGAGAGAGACATTGGATCCCAGCAAGGCCAAAGTCTGAACAAAAGGCGATCACACACGCACGCACGCTACGAACAAAGATAACGCAAGGCGCAGCAACAGCCACGCGATCGACGAGGAGATATATGCCCATGCAGCAGGCATCGTATCCCCGCCCCGGGCTCCTGGCCAAACAGATCACATCGGTCGATCGGTCCATCAACAGGGCGGGCTGTCTGTCGGGGCACCTAGTCCGTCCCATCCATGCATGCAACGGGCCAACGTAGTAGCCATACGTACAGTTTGACGCCCACGCACCGCCGGAAGGAATCCCGCAACAGCGCCGGCAGCAGCGTTCTCCTCCCGATCGGGGAATAAAAGGATCTGCGCTGTGCGCCGCGCAGCGGCCACCGCTGCCTGCCGGGGCAGGCCGCGGCAGCGGGACAGGGCATCGGTTCCGCGTGTCGACCGCCCAGCCCAGCACGCGAATGGCGATGCGCAAGCGCGCACGCATGAGCGTATGTCCATCACTCGTCTCTGTGCGTCCACGGCGACGCGCGCGCACGAATGAATGCGTGTACATGTCTCTCCGTGGCCTGTGCGCGTCCATGGCGACGCGCGCGCGGACTGTGCGGCGATGGCGAGCGCGATGGCAGGCCGCGGCCGGCGCCGGGGACAGGACGCATCCCGCGCCTCTCGCGAAAGGGATGCGCCCGCCCGTCTCAAGTGCGTGCGCGGCCCCGGCCCGTGCCGTCGCCGTCGCGTTGAGCTCACCGTTTTGTTCTGCTGACCGACCAAGTCATATTCCGTGCCCAGTGAGTCTTGTCTCGTGAGTGACTGGCCACATCTATCTCATATACTGCACCCGTCAAGTTGCGAGATCTGCTGCGCGCCAACTTGCGTGCATGAATCCCAAAGGGTGGCTAACTTTGCACCGCTAATTAGAAGATGATGACAACTCTTGTCTGTTCTCCACTGGAAGAAGAAAAAAACAGTGTGAGGTGAAGGGATAAGAGCTACGAGTATTAGCCCGAGGGAACTACGTACGTACTGGAGTGGTGATATTTTATCATCATGTGATCAGTGATGATATTTTATCATCATGTGATCAGTGATCAGTTGGCCAACCTTTGCAGAGGCAGCCCAGCGCGACGCCCTACCCCACGGCCAAAGCCCTACACCATTAAGGGCACCACCGTTTTAAAAACGGCATCAGTACACTCCATGACTGCAGTTTGTCTGCCCAAACGCCAACCGCGGCCACACCAACCAAAGCAGCGCCAACGACCCAGGACGATATCTTTCTCCCCGAAACGAAGTTGCTTCATGCCAAAGACACGAGAGATTCATATGATCTAGCTAGTAGGAGTACTCGTGAGTAGAGTAGTGGTAGTACTGAACTGGCAGCTATAGGTGGCGCGACACGCATGAACACCGGCCGGAGACATCTCTCTTTAGAGCACTACTATCGACCCTTTTGCAAAGTCGTTAATCAGTTCTACTACTACTAGTAGGTGTCATCCAATTTCGTGGCGCATATCGAACTTTGGATCTCCCACTTCTTTTTTTGACCGCCTTTCCTAGCAGAAAGGAAACAAGTTTAGCATTTTGTTAATGCGTGTGGGGGCTGGAAAAGGGGAAACTCCACATGATCCACCCGCCAAAGCACAGACATACACGCAGCCACACTGCAAACCCGATTAGGGAATATGACAGGATTATTCGTGGGCGCATGGAGCGCGGCCCCATGGTTCAGCGGTTCAAGAGGCAGGGGGATTATGCAAATTAACTGCCATGTTCCTAATGGACCCATGCATGTCCCCTCCTATATTCTGTGTTCATGTTAGACAACGGATTCATTGAACCGGCAGCAGCGGCAGCTCGGTTTCTGAATTGCAAAATATACGTAGTGAAGCGCCATGGTATGGATGCATATGATATGAATAACCTTAAAATTGTTTGCTTCTTTTGGAGCAAGCCTTATTGGACCACATGTGGTAGCTTCCTGTTCTAGGTTGTTTACCCGAGAGAATTGTATACTCACTCGCTTTCATACAACACCGGGAGGTAGCTGCCTGTCCTGTTCCCAAATTTGGGACTCGCTGTTCAGACACCCTATATGCCCAGACAAGCAGTTAAAAAAAACTTTCAGACACACTATAATACTAGCTATACATGCCCAGACAATCTGTTAAAAAAACTTTCAGAGAAAAAGGCATATGGAGGTGATCATACGGTTGTCGCCATTTCACTCAAACTAACTCTGAGGCTGATGATCTGAATGCGCAGCTAGTGATGCGAGAAAAGAAAATCAAAGGACGCCAGCCAGCCCCTTGATTTCTGAACAAGGGTTCAATGATGCCTGGCTTGCACAGGTAAACTACGAGCAGCCTGATGCCTGGAGCTGCATGCAGTGCATCGCTGTCCTGCCTGCCTCTCCGATCGATGGATGGATCTCCGCGGGCGATTGACTTTCCTGCAGATATCTCGTAAAGATATAGTATACCGACAGGCTTCACTGGTGCAGCTCGTAAAGAAACGGCGCGGCGCGCATCACGCGCGCAGTAACTTCGAAATGCTAACATAACTAGTGCTAGAGGATGGATCGAGCGCGCGATCTGTCTGCAGGGTCAGTGGCTTGCTAGCTAGATACAGGACAGGTGGATACTACTAGATCACATGCGATCGATCGGTCTTGGCTGGCTGGCTGCCATCGACCTAGGGCTCTAGGCGCTGGGCGATGCAGGCAGTATGCATGGCATGGCACTGGCAGCGTTAAACTAAACTAATCCGTCGGTCTGTCCGTAAAATGGATGATTAATCAACGGTGGCTTCGTCGATGGATCTCCCAAGAACAAGCAATCGTGCATGGGCGGAGCGGAGGAGGGTCGACAGGGCCGCCAATATTCGCGCTGCCTTGCCTTGGTAGGGCGACAAGCCGTGCAGGGGTGCCGATGCGCTGCCGTCTCTACATGCATGCATGATGCACAGATTATATTACCTAATTTAAAGAGGAATCTTGTGAATCTTAAAGCCAGATTGTCCCCGCGCGCTATAATTGTCATTAGGGTGGTAGCTAGATTGGCTTAGCTAGCGTGTTCTTTTTAATTGGTTGGGGCGTTGAGAGGAGAGGAGGGTGAGTGGCCAGCTGCTGGCATGGCATGGGCACATGGCCGGCTGACCCGAGGAGGAAGATGCATGTCGTGCGTGGCTCCTTCGTTCGTATGTGGCGGGCGACGTGAGGAGAAGAGGACTGGAGGAGCGTGCGTTCTGCGTAGCTGCGGCTGCTCGATCGGTGTGTGCAACTTGACTTGCGACTTGCGACTGCGTTGAATACACAGCTTTTCTTTCTACTAAGAGCTTCCATCTAAACAAGTTGACGCATGGAATGGAGGATCCTGCGTCATCATCGACGGAGTTCCTTTTCCTTTTTTTGAGAATCTGTAGGGAGTTCCTAAGATCCAGTCTTGAGGACCGGGGGAGGAAGAAGATGGGAGCAGGTTTTTTTTTTTTTTGGAGGCAAGATGGGAGCAGGTGGAGGAGATACTAGCAGCAAGCCGTTCAGAATTCAGAGGTTCCATTCACAATCGTGGGCTTGGGCTTCTTTACAGTCTTACCGGCCCGCCTAGCTTCTGTGTTCCTGTATCCCTAAAAAAAACTTCTGTGTTCTTGTATCCCGCAGAAAAAAGAAATCTTCTGTGTTCTTGTGCTTCTCTTCATTCTTCTGTATCCTTGGGCAAATTCTTGCACACAACCTTTAAACGGGAGGAAGAGGAACCCACTTCTTACCTTGCTTGATGAGCCGCTCATCCAACACACGCAAAGGAGAGACGTCAGCGACATCCACATGCAGGTCAGGACTTGCAGATTCAAACGTCCAAAGTAAGCTTTTCTTCAGCTGTGAGACATGGAAAACGCGATGAACTTGGCCAGATTCAAGCAGGTAAATGTAACCTGTATGCGATGTGACCCACTCGCTCGCTCTAGAACCTGATTTGGCCCAAAGAGGCACAAGGATAGATTCTGAGAAGATCGACCGACATCTGAATGTATGGTTACAGGCGAACAACACCTAGTCGCCAATAGCAGACTGCCGCTCACAACATTGCAGCATCATCAGCATATTTCTTCATACGTCGGAGCATTTGCTTGCTCAGCCAGCCACTTTTGCACATCTGGTGGGCATACCGTATGCAGGTTTGCCAAGTGCCAAGGCTTCCCCTTTGTGCATACACAACTTTAAGAATGCATGGTCTCGAAAGCTTGGGCTTCCCCACCCACAGGTCAAATTCTTCGTTTGGCTGCCTTGCAAGACTGGATATGGACTGCGGACCGGTTGAAGCGACGCGGTTGGGAAAATTGTGAGCTTTGCCCACTCTGCAAAAGGGAACAAGAATCAAGCATCCACCTTTTCGTCAAGTGTCTCTTCTCCATTCGGCTCTGGCGATCGGTTTACAAGTTTGGTCTTGCGTACATTGACACCTCTGATTGGCACTTGCGTACATTGACACCTCTGATTGGCACCTTGAGGACTCTCTTATGCATTGGTGGGACTCTCTTATGCATGGGCCTACTGAGCGCTGAATGAGAAGATGCGTTGTGCTACAAGAATTCCCACCCGCGGAGATCCATGTGATGAACATTTTGGATCTGCAACAACAGATGAATCCTACATTTTGTGAAGCATTCTAGTATGTTTTTCCCATGCACAATCAAACCAGCATGCAATCGCGTAGCACTCAATATGCCATGACACTATTCTTGCGTTTTAGAAATCCTGCGAGTCAATCTCCAGTAAATTACTCATCCACCTTATATACCGGTCCACCAAAAAGAAATGCAAGAATTCAATTTCATACTAGTCCTTTCTCATTTGCGGTCAATCTGACATAGCATGTTTAAACTGGGATTGTTTGATTAAGAAAACATGATTGGTACACAGAACATACTGCTCGAGTTCCTTAAGGTTCATCACCACCATTGAATTTGCTGGATCATGGAATGTGTACGGCTAATTTTTCTCTTCTACACGTGACGTCTCCTGTTGTACACGGTCACATCATGCGGCTTTGACAGTAAACCCTTTTCTTCTGTCTGAGTTACAGGACAGGGCATATAGGAGGGCAACACTCAAGAATTGCTAATGGGCACAGAACTAACACACACACACACAAAAAAAATCAAATAACTCCAAATGACAAGTTCAAGTTTTCCCAGAATTGATTTACGGTGTATCATGATCTGATTGGGCGCGTCCCTTGTAACCGGATCATCTTGATAAAGGAAATTCCATCAGTAACTGCATTGTGCCAAGAAAACAGTATGCATTAGATGATTATTATGCAGATGATACATCCTAACAGTAACTCCTAGTGATCACGATCAGTAAATGAGTAACTTGCATAAGAAAGTTAACAGTATTTGTGAGTAAATGTTGCACGGCGTCTTGAATAGTGGATGTGGGTTGAAACAGCTCTTTTAAAAGTTTGAAATAACAGAATGGCACAGTACGATAATTTTTTTAAAGGCCATTAGAACTTATATATTACAGATAAAACTGCAAACCATAAAGAAGTCAGAGTACCTTAAGAGTCACCCACTTCCTAATGTTTGATAGTTTGTAAACACCATTGGTTTATTTCCAATTCAACACCCAGAATCTAACTAGTGTATGTGATATTATTTTTACCCTACTGAAAATCACAAAACAAGCCATCATCTTTGTTTCCGAATACATCATTCACTGCACTAATCACCATGTGTTGCACTACAAATTAGTGAGATATATGAAGTCCTCTAATAGCACTAAAATCCCTAGTTTTGCCCAAGGGGGATAAACAACGGCTGGGTGACTTCACAAAACATCTAGTACACATCTCCAAATTGTGGTCAGTTTTTACACCTTTTGTGACAATATATAAATTATTACATCAGATGCTGACATGCACAACAGAACACCTTAAAGTTGTCCCGGAGTTTCACTCGAAGGCGGAAACTGGTCATAAACTAGAACTGGTAGATGCTTAATTAAGCATTGAGATGTTGACTCAGTCATCTACAACTGATGAGAGATTACCAACTTATCCCTCCCAGCATCCAGCATAGCATACCCAACTCAAGGATACAATCAGCAACCACTACAACGGCATGTGTAATAACTCGACTATGTGCTGACAGCAAGTACAATAAATTGGCCAAAGTTCTAACTGAACTTCCTATTTCCAGTAATAAGATATATACCACTTTAGATTCAGAACAACACAGAATCATATTAAATCAAACTGAAATCAGGGTATATAAATATTGAAAGGAGACGGAGAAAATGTGGCCTTAGTTCCAAAGCCGAAAGACACAATACAAAAGGAACCATATAAAAGGCATTCTTCACTAGCAGAAGACATTTACACGAAAAAATAGAATCTTAATACAAGCCAAGATACTCAAGTCATGCATCCATCATTATGCATATCAACTGGTCCAGGACACAAACTGAAATCAAACAACAACAGATTATAAAAGTTCAAGGAACACATACCTCCATCGGAAGTGGTATTGACAAGAAAACCTTCAGAGTCGCCCATTAACAGCATAAAACATGGAGTCATATTACGAGAACTAACACGGAAACGAATTTGTCACATCTTACGCCAAACAAAGTCCACTGCCCATTTCATTGAATTTTGCGCTTTTGTGCTGTCATATATCAACAAGGAACGGTAAGGACAGAAGCATTATTGAAGGAAATCATGGCAATAATAAAATACTGAGTAAATGCTTCCTTACTTTTTTTGTGGTTACGTACAGCCGCCAAATTTTCCATTCCATCATGTTTCCTCTTCTATACAAAGATCATTAAAATTTAGTGCATAGCCAAAATATGAGTCAACATCATGCTATTTGAAACACATTGAATAAATGGGACTACCTTCTCATGATGTTTTTTGGAATTATCACCTCCCAAATCATGATGCACGCTCTTCTCTTTTTTCTTTTCTTTGTCTTTGTCTTTGTCTTTCTCCTTCTCCTTCTCTTTTTCTTTCTCTTTCTCTTTCTCTTTGTCTTTGTCTTTATCTTTACTCCGATCCTTATGGCGATGTTTGTGCTTCTTGTGTTCCTTGTCCTTGTCTTTCTCCTTGTGCTTTTTATGCTTCTTCACTTTGTCCCTGGACTTAACCTTTGATTTTCCCGATATAGTTGGAGTGCCTTTTTCAGCCTGGTGAATGCAAGAGAGTTGAAACAAGGAGTGGATGTAGCAAAAGAAGAAAATGTTCTAACGGGGATATCCTACCGAAGGCAGATCTACTGGCGCTGTTTCTCGCAACTGAAATGCGTGTCCTAGTGTTTCCATGTCAAAAGGCTGAATATAAGCAGTCTTCTTCTCCCTCAGATCTGGATTCTGAATGAGTTGATCTATCTCCATCCCTTCTCCTTTACGGATTTCAGTATCACCCACAACATTCTGAAGATAATGTGTATCTGAGATAGCCAGTGGCAATGGTTTCTTACAAAAGAAACTGTGATGGTTCAGCAGCCTGTAGCGGCTAATTAAATCAACAGCCCCAGTGAGCTCCCGAGGACCTGAAATACACCGAAACTCATAGTGTGTCAAGAGTCAAGAGTTCTTTTATTTGCAAGCAATAACAAAGTTTTGGTCCTTCAGGGCCAAAACTGGTAAAGGATGGAAGCCTCTGAACAGAACCAGTTGAGCGGCAAAGGTGGACGTGCTTTATTGTACAAGTCGTAACGTTGGTCTAAACTCAATATTTCGCGTAGATAACACCAACTTGCTTATTTCATAATGAATATTTGACCCAGCATAAGAATTCAAAAAGCGCAGAATAGTACTTCATCATCGTTGATACTGTTACAACTTATAAGCATGTGGCACCCATGAACTTATCTAATCAAAAGTATATACAACGCATACTAAAATGCCAGCCTTCATGCTATGGCCTATGACAGATCAACATACACATCACATGACAAAGCGACTTTAATTGAGTTACAGGGTTTCTAGCTCATGTGAAATTTGATAACCTTTTCAACATATACGTCACATTGTCTTTTAGATAAACTTAACACTACCAGGGCATCAATCAAAGCTACAAAACATGATCATGTTTGAAAAGGTTATCAAATTTCACATGAGCTCACCTAGATTATTTTTTCTAGGGTTAGCATACTCAGATAAAATACAATATATATCCTAGATAAAGGCCCTGAGAGTTACAGAAGACCAAAGCTAAAGCAACATAATGTGACTTCGCCTTCGCATTTATCAAGAGTGCCATCACTGCAACATTTGCAAAAGAGATATACCGATATAAGACGCAAATAAGTAAACTCATGGTCATGTACGAGAAGCAAACAAGCTTCATGCCTTACTAACAACTCAAAACCAGAATAGGTCAATCTGTTTATTTTATTCTTAAATATGTATCGCTCAATTTGTATAAACACTCCTTGGTTTTTTAAACTGTACAGCGTGCTATACCATAAGATTGGTACGAATATGGTGTTACCCATTTTCGTGAACAATGAAGAAGAATTAAAATAGTACCAAAAAGGACATTACCTTTTCCAAATTTACCATCCGAAGCCATCTGATTAGAGCCTGACATTTGCAAAATGCATGTCCACCTAAGATTTGATTTAAGAAAACAAATACACATAAGCAATCAAGCAAAAGAAGCAAAGTTAGTTGGATACATTTTAAATCATAGCTCAAGAAGGTGCGCCTAACGCCTAGCGGTTAATTGTGCTTAATCTGTGCATAAATGAGCGCTTTGCTCAGAAAAGCGCAAGGGGGCGGCGAAACGCACAATTAACGCCTAGCAATTTTTTGAACTATGTTCTAAATAACGTACTAGATAGACTTAACTAACACCAACACTAAAAATAGAAATTGCATCTGCTAGTTAGGGCCTGCTGCTAGTGTTAGAATATTTTCCACTTCTGTGTATGGTAAGTTGGTAAATGTACATGATATAGAGGTGAATATTGGAGAAAACGATAGGTGAATATTCGTGGTGTCAAAATCTGTTATACCAAACACTTTATCCTGCACTGCGAAATTCGCTAGACAATTCACCCATTGACCCGCTATATGCGAAGATCGGTTACATTCATAAACAAGATTTGGATCCTGCATAGGCTAATGCGAAAGCGTAATAATATGCAATCTGTACCGCTATCTACCAGCAAGGGCCGATTAGTTGCTAATCCGGGCGACAGTAAAATGGATTTTGTTAGCACCAACAATTTCTTCCCCGAACGTTTATGGAGCGACGGCACAGAGTCCTTAATAATTATTAAATGAGCTTTGGCAGGCAGACACGGAGGTAAACAGAGTATCTTCAAGCTAGAGGGCATGAAACTTGTGTGGTCAAGGCCGCCATGGGCGGATCTAGATGGTGCGCCGGGGGCGCGCCGCCGCTCCCAAGATTTGTGATTAGCTTGGCTCTAAGCAACCACCGGATGGCTAAAAGCTCGTACCTCAAAACCCGTCGACTGCGGACGGAGTGGATACGGCGGGGACGGCGATGGGGGCGGCGCGCGTGAGAGGCGGGAGGGTTGGGAGCGGGTGGGGGGCGTCGGACGGTGATGCTATCAGCTACGGCACGGCGACGGCTCGAGGGACTAGGGTCTCAGATTGGAGCTGAGGTCAGAGCATGTGAGATAAGTCAGAAGAGGAAGGAAACTATGAGAGGACTGATAGGAAAATTCTATTAGTACTACTCTCTCTCTCTTTTGACGTAATAATCCACCTAAAAGTATTTAATTCTGCCTGCGGAGCAGATGGTGCGCAACTTCTTTCGAAAAGCTTACACGTGGTCTCAAAAGTTTAAAATTCATACAACCTACTAACTTTGTACTAAATCGCGTTTGTTTTGAAACGGAGGGAGTATTAGAGTAACAAATGTGTATTGCCGCGAAAACACAAAAATAATCCAATTATATTGGCTTAACCAATGCGTGCGCAGCGCTGCAAGGAAGAAACTCAATCAAGCAACCAACACTCATTTACGTAACTGAAGTAGTGATGAAAGCGGGTTTTTTCTTCAGAGAAGTGATGAAAGCACCTTTTGCAAGATGTGATTTTTTTTTCTTTCTAAAATTGGAGGGGTCTCATGAGTTCTAGATGGATGAGGAAGATATGACGGGAGAGTGAACACACCCCGCCACCAACTCTAGTTTATACGATAGTGGAAATTATGCTCTTGCTATAAATAGATAACTTTATTTAAGTGAAAATGACAACCATGATACAAAAACTTGGCACGACGTAGCAGTTTAGTCGGACCCGTCGACTTTCAAATCACACGATTTTGCCTTGTATAGACTACAAATAGATCTCTTATTTTTGCCGATATAGATGCGTGAGTATTAAGTGGCTATCTGGAATGCATTTAAACTTTGGCGCGTATTTCACTCGCTCGCCATGGCATAAATATGCATTGCTTGATTTGTTCCAGGTCATTTGTATATTAATTGGCTCGTTGTTTTTTGTGGTGTGGGCAGGAAAAAAATGATAGACACCCACAGGCGTAAAAATGGTGCAAGCGTGGCCCAAAATAATAATGGCAAAGGGGTTTCTCTTTCGATCTCCATAGTGCTCTACAAGTTGGGTGTCTTTTTTTTGGGTAGAAGGAAGGATTCAATGGGAGGGCAAAGGATAGTTATGTTTTAGGTTAGCTCTTGTTTTTTACAGACTTTCTTTTCGGTGTAATTTAATAAAGAAGTACTCCCTCCGTCCGTGAATAAGTGTACATCTAGGATTTGCCTTAAGTCAAAATTTTGAAACTTTGATCAACTTTATAGAAAAAAATAGCAGCATTTATGACACTAAATTAGTATCACTAGATTTGCTTTGAAATGTATTTTCATAATATACCAATCTGATGTCATATATACTACTACTCTTTTCTAAAAAGTTGATTAAAATTATAAAATTTTGACTTAGGACAAATGGTAGAAGTACACTTATTCACGGACGGAGGGAGTAGCCCTTAGCGATGTCGCGGGGCCCACAATCGATTGGTTGTTCTTTGCGAAGATTACTCCTTCTATGGTTTACTCATGTGAGTTTATCATGGGCAAATCTGACATGGATAGGCTTTGAGGTGCTAAAAGATCCTCACTCTTAGAAAACATCAACAACGGCCTGAGCCCGTAGATGCTGAAGAGCACTCCTATGATACAAAAAGCTAGTCATGTATGAACTTCCATAACGATTGTTGTAAGCCACCTCCTGGTGCATGGACACCATGACCACCACGACGATTTGTCGGTGATGTGTGTGTGATGTGGGAGGCGAGCATGGGCCACAAGAACCTTTGCATGACCCGGCAAATGCACCGGTATAGGACCGAGGTTATGGTCTACAGGGGTGAATAGACCTATCAAAAAATACCGCTTCAAAATTTAGTTGACTGAGTTGTAGAATTTTCGACATGGCTGCTTAGGGTAGCCTGCATATGAAACTCTATAACTAAAGTACGAGTGCGGAACCTAGACTTGCATAGAACTCCAAATTAAGGGAAATGATATTGCAACGTAGTTAACATCGCGATGTTTTCCCAAGTTTTGGATGGTGTTGTCCAACTCCACATTGGCGTAGGTTCGGGGACAAAAGCCCTAAGGCCTCGACAAGGTCATCCACAGGAGCCCATGAAACCTCTTGCTCACTAATTGCGTCTCGCGATCGGCCTGACATGATATGATCGCGCTAGATCGCTCACGTCCAACGCACAACGCCCGAGTTGGGCCACACCATGCTGGCCTCCAATATTCATGGCACTCATCGCTTGCGTTTCTTCATCTTACGTATGGGTCCTGCTGAAGGAAATATGCCCTAGAGGCAATAATAAAGTTGTTATTTATATTTCCTTATATCATGATGAATGTTTATTATTCATGCTAGAATTGTATCAACCGGAAACTTAGTACATGTGTGAATACATAGACAAACAGAGTGTCACTAGTATGCCTCTACTTGATTAGCTCGTTGATCAAAGATGATTAAGTTTCCTGGCCATGGACAAGAGTTGTCATTTGATGAACGAGATCACATCATTAGAGAATGATGTGATTGACTTGACCCATCCGTTAGCTTAGCACTATGATCGCTTAGTTTATTGCTATTGCTTTCTCCATAACTTATACATGTTCCTATGACTATGAGATTATACAACTCTCGAATACCGGAGGAACACTTAGTGTGCTATCAAACGTCACAACGTAACTGGGTGATTATAAAGATGCTCTACAGGTGTCTCCGATGGTGTTTGTTGAATTGGCATAGATCAAGATTCGGATTTGTCACTCCGTGTATCGGAGAGGTATCTTTGGGCCCTCTCGGTAATGCACATCACTATAAGCCTTGCAAGCAATGTGACTAATGAGTTAGTTACGGGATGTTGTATTACGGAACGAGTAAAGAGACTTGCCCGTAACGAGATTGAACTAGGTATTGAGATACCGATGATCAAATCTCGGGCAAGTAACATCCCGATGACAAAGGGAACAACGTATGTTGTTATGAGGTTTGACCGATAAAGATCTTCATAGAATATGTAGGAACCAATATGAGCATCCAGGTTCCGCTATTGGTTATTGACCGGAAGTGAGTCTCGGTCATGTCTACATAGTTCTCGAACCCGTAGGGTCCGCACGCTTAACATTCGGTGACGATCGGTACTATGAGTTTATGTGTTTTGATGTACCGAAGGTAGTTCGGAGTCCTGGATATGATCACGGACATGACGAGGAGTCTCGAAATGGTCGAGACATAAATATTCCGGAGAAGTTTCGAATAAAACTGGAGTGCCGGAGGGTTATTAGAAACCCCGGGGGAACTAATGGGCCTCGATGGGCATTAGTGGAGAGAGAGAGGGGCGGCCAGGGCAGGCGCGCGCGCCCCCTCCCCCTTGAGTCCGAATTGGACTAAGAAGGGGGCGGTGCCCCCCGTTTCCTTTCCCCTCTCCCTCTCCTTCCTCCCCCTCTCTCCCTTTTGGTGGAAGCCTACTAGGACTTGGAGTCCTAGTAGGATTCCCTCTTGGGGCGCACCAAGGAGGGCTGGCCGGCCTCCCCCTCCCTCCATTATATACGTGGGGAGGGGGGCACCCCATAGACAGACAAGTTGATTGTTTAGCCGTGTGTGGTGCCCCCTCCACAGATTTCCACCTCGGTCATATCGCTGTAGAGCTTAAGCGAAGCCTTGCGTCGGTAACTTCATCATCACCGTCATCACGCCGTCGTACTGACGAAACTCTCCCTCGACCTCAGTTGGATCTAGAGTTCGTGGGACGTCACCGAGCTGAACGTGTGCAGACCGCGGAGGTGCCGTACCATCGGTGCTAGGATTGGTTGGATCATGAAGACGTACGACTACATCAACCGCGTTGTCATAACGCTTCTGCTTACGGTATACGAGGGTACATGGACAACAGTCTCCCCTCTCGTTGCTATGCATCACCTAGATGGATCTTGCGTGTGCGTAGTTTTTTTTTGAAATTACTATGTTCCCCAACAGTGGCATCTGAGCCAGGTCTATGCGCAGATATTATATGCACGAGTAGAACACAAAGGAGTTGTGGATGTGGGTATATACACATTGCTTGCAGTCACTAGTTGATTCTTGATTCAACAGTATTGTTGGATGAAGGGGCTCAGACTGACATTACGCGTATGCTTATGCGAGACTGGTTCTACCGACGTGCTTCGCACACAGGTGGCTAGTGGGTGTCAGTTTCTCTAACTTTAGTTGAATCGGATTCAATGAACATGGTTTTTTCTGAAGATCAAAAAGCAATCACTATACCGCATTGTGGTTTTTGATGCGTAGGTAAGAACGGTTCTTGCTAAGCCCGTAGCAGCCACGTAAAACTTGCACCAACAAAGTAGAGGACGTCTAACTTGTTTTTGCAGGGCATGTTATGATGTGATATGGTCAAGACATGATGCTAAATTTTATTGTATGAGATGATCATGTTTTGTAACAGAGTTATCGGCAACTGGCAGGAGCCATATAGTTGTCGCTTTATTGTATGAAATGCAATCGCCATGTAATTGCTTTACTTTATCACTAAGCGGTAGCGATAGTCATAGAAGCAATAGTTGGCGAGACGACAACGATGCTTCGATGAAGATCAAGGTGTCAAGCCGGTGACGATGGTGATCATAACGGTGATTTGGAGATGGAGATCAAAGGCACAAGATGATTATGGCCATATCATATCACTTATATTGATTGCATGTGATGTTTATCCTTTATGCATCTTATTTTGGTTAGTTCGACGATAGCATTATAAGATGATCTCTCACTAAATTTCAAGGTATAAGTGTTCTCCCTGAGTATGCACCGTTGCTACAGTTCGTCGTGCCAAGACACCACGTGATGATCGGGTGTGATAAGCTCTATGTTCACATACAACGGGTGCAAGCCAGTTTTGCACAAATAGAATACTCGGGTTAAACTTGACGAGCCAAGTAATAACCCACAAGTATAGGGGATCACAACCGTTTTCGAGAGTAGAGTATTCGACCCAAATTTATTGATTCGACACAAGGGGAGCCAAAGAATATTCTCAAGTATTAACAGTTGAGTTGTCAATTCAACCGCACCTGAAAGACTTAATATATGTAGCAAAGTAATATGGAAGTAACGGTAACGGTGGCAAAAGTAACAGTAGCAGTTGTGTAGTTATTGTAACAGTGGCAACGGAAAAGTAACTAAGCAAAGATCAATATGTGAAAAGCTCGTAGGCAATGGATCAGTGATGGATAATTATGTCGGATGCGATTCCTCATGTAACAGTTATAACATAGGGTGACACCACTACAAAAAAAGACACATCCATGACATTTTGGGCCGAACCGAAAAAAATTCTGTCATACATATGACACTTCTATGACGATAATTGTGACAAAACCTGGTATCATCATAGATGTGGTGGGCTCCTACTTCTATGACAAAAAATCATGACAGAAAATGGGCTTTTCGTCCTGGGCGGGCCGGAGACGCAACTGCATGACATTCTTTGGGCCGTCCATGACGGAAAAAACCGTGGTAGAAGCGAGGGGGAGGAAAATTTCGGGAAGTTCCCGGTTACGGTGGGAGGTCGGGGGCCGAGCGATGCGTGTTTCTCTCGTACACGTACGCGCATGTGTGCGAGGCGTTGGCTCTAACTGAACCTGAGTGAGGCGTTGGGCTCTAACTGAACCCGAGCGATTGCACTACAGGCTACGCGTTACTGAACCCGAGCGATCGATCGATGGCTGTTAACTGAACCCGATCGAGTGATTCCTTCGCTACTGCTACTAACTGAAGCCGATCGATTGGA
>NC_057806.1:575035660-575036705 GCF_018294505.1 Triticum aestivum
AGATGATGGAGGGGTGCCCGTGGAGGGGTGGTTGAACAGGACCCCGTGGTGTGGAGGGCTGGATGAACAGTAGACGGTGGAGGGGTTCCCGTGGAGGGGTGGTTGAAAAGTAGCCAGTGGAGTAGCGTGCGGTGGAGGCTGGATGAACAGGAGCCCGTGGAGGCTGGAGGAGGTCGACGGTGGAGATGAACAGTATCCTGTGGAGTCCCGTTTTGTGGTACGCCACACCCCTCCCAATGAACAGGACCCCCGTTTCGACCGTAGGAGGTCCGTTTTGTCCGTTTTGCGGTACGCCACACCCCTCCCAATCAACAGGACCCCCATTTCGACCGTAGGAGGTCCGTTTCATCCGTTTTGTGGTACGCTAGTGTAACGCCCCGAGACCGATGTGCCAGGTGTTGTCTAGTTATTCACTGCTGTTTGCCTTGTCGTTGCTTGCGTCTCATGCATTGCATATCATGTCATCACGTGCATTTTATTTGCATACATGTTTGTCTCATGCATCCGAGCATTTTCCCCGTTGTCCGTTTTGCATTCCGGCGCTCCGTTCTCCTTCGGTGGCCATTTCTACCTTCTTCTTGTGTGTGGAGGTTAAACGTTTTCGGATTGGACCGAGACTTGCCAAGCGGCCTTGGTTTAATACTGGTAGACCGCCTGTCAAGTTTCGTACCGTTTAGACTTCGTTTGATACTCCAACGGTTAACCGAGGGACCGAGAAGGCCTCATGTGTGTTGCAGCCCAACACCCCTCCAAAGTGGCCCAAAACCCACCAAAACCCTGTCCATCATGTCGGTCATTCGATCACGATCGTGTGGCCGCAAACCGCACCTCATTTGGACTCTCCTAGCTCCCTCTACCTCTATAAATAGACCCCTTCATTTTCGTTTTCGGATCTTTGCCCGAAACCCTAAAACTCCTCCCTGAGCATCGCCGGACATGTCCACTCCGCCGCCGGACGCGTCCACCCCGCCGCCACATCACCCGGACCAATCGCGCGCCGCCACCTCAGCCCCGCCGCCGCTCTCCTCCAACCCGCGGCCGCCAC
>NC_057806.1:575037087-575039672 GCF_018294505.1 Triticum aestivum
TGCCTGCGCCATCTCCGGCCGCCGCCTCCGTCCTGCACCTCCCACCGGCCGGCGACCCGCGCCGCCACCTCGCCTCGCCGCGGAAGGATCCGGCCACCGCGCGCCGACCTCGCCGGCGTCGTCCTCCGTTTCGGTCAGATCCGATCGGGGAGTGGGATGAGATCCACCATTCCCCCGATCCAAACGGCTTCGTCCCGATCCGGAACCACCCCGTCCCGGATCTCCTCGTCCGCCCGTTGACTTTTCCCGGAGAGCTTAAAATTTCACTAAGTCCCCGAGATTTCCACGTTTCATATGCCCATGTTCATCGTACCGTAACTTTGCATCCGTAGCTTCGATTCATGTATATAGCATATCAAAATGTTCATCTCAGAGAGTACATCATTTCGTTCCATTGAATCTTTTTCATTTGAATTCATCTTGATGCCCGAAATGCTGTTAGAAGAGGGCTACTTGAGATCATTGTCAGATCTGCTGCTCCATTTAGATATTTGTCATTTTTGCCATGATTATTGTGTGCATGATATGCCCATGAGCTCTACATGTGTTTTGTTAAGGGTTTTGTCATATTTCCAGAGGTGCAACCCATGTATTTTTGTGATGTGTGTGGTGACTAGTGCAAGCTTGCGAAGTGAGGCACTTGGTAGTGCTGATTTCAGGGACTTAGCAATTCCACTAAGTCCTTGATCTGTTTATTTCATATGGCCATATGTTCATGTTGTTTCCGAGTGATCCGTGCCTCTTTTAAGGATGATCAGTAAGGATGTTTTATTAATCTTGTAGTGCTCTATCCATCCATGTCTTTGTTTGCAATTATGGAGCACCCTAGCTTGAGTCAATCGAGCTCTACTTTTGCTACTTTGTGAATCTGGGCAGATTGTCAACTTGTTTGCAATTTTGCCGATGATGTTGTAGTTGACCCGTGCATGCTATGCTATTGCTCTTGCCATGTCTAGCTTGCATTTTGTGTGTTCTTGATGGGTGTATGCTTAGATTGTCATGACTTGCTCCGTAGTGAGTGCATCGAGCTCGTAAACATGCCTACTTGATATCTGTTTTTAGCATGCTCCAGTTTTCACTAAGTCCGTGATCTGATTATGTTTTTGCCATGTTCACATGCTTGCAATTGTATTTTCTAATCCCTTTTGGCTCAAGGTCACTAAGGGACTTTTGTTAAGCTCTTTGAGTAGCTCCATGCCATGCTTTACTTTGCCATGTTCAGGTCCTGTAGCATGTAGTTTTGTTGCTCCGAAGAGGGCTACCTGATCTGAAATTCCAGACAAGTGTTAATTTCACTAAGTCTGAGATCTGTTTACCATATGCATTTTTGCCATGCTTGTTTGAATCTGTTAATGGATGAATTGGCCATAGCTCAGTGCTAGAATTTTGTTAAGCATCTTGAATGCATCCCTGCCATGTATTTTTATGCCATGTTTGGATGCTGTAGTATGTTCATCTCATTGCATTTAGATGGCTACTTGCTGCAAATCGCAGAACGTGGTCATATTTGAATTGCTTGCCATTTCCAAACCGTAACTCTGATTCCGGTGATCTTTATATCGTTTTCAAGCGATTTCATCTCATCTTTCCAGTGGCACACTTGGTTTTCCAAGTTGAGGCCAGGTTCATGCATTCCCTTGCAAATCAGGCCAGTTGGGATCGATCGGGGACCTTTGTCGCATTTGGGGTTCTTATTTTATTTTGGTTCTGTAGTCGGACCTTGAGTGTATTTGGATGATGTAATGCTTTATTCTTGTAATTGTGTGAAGTGGCGATTGTAAGCCAACTATGCATCTCTTTCCCTTATATGTTACATGGATTGTGTGAAGATTACCTCACTTGCGACATTGCTTTCAATGCGGTTATGCCTCTAAGTCGTGCTTCGACACGTAGGAGATATAGCCGCATCGAGGGCGTTACAGCTAGACCCCTCCCGATGAACAGGATCCCATTTCGAACGTGGACGGTTGAACACAAGGCCGTTTCCTCCGTTTTGCGGTACGCCAGGCCTCGTTTCCATCGCCTGTTTCGTCCAAACCCTCCCGATGAACACGACCACGCATTCCATTCCGATCCAGCCGGTTGGCTCCCACGCGTTTCGTTGCCTCTCGATGAACACGACGCATTCCGTTGCCTCCCCATGAACACGACGACGACGTTGTTTCTCCGTTTCGACCCAGCCATGTACACGAGCCCTGGCCGTACGTATGCGCGAGTAGGCATTCGAGACCCTGCCCATATGTATGTACGTGGCCGTATTTTCTTTCTTGCACCCTGGCTGCTGTACGTACGTGTACATGCTACGTGCGCGCCTCTACTACGACACATACGCGCCTCTACTACGACACGTGTGCGCCTCTACATCGACCAGTATATATGTACGTACACGTTCGCGAGCAGAATGACAACGCTACGTACGCTTCGACCAGGTGGGTCCCGACTGTCAGGCACTTCCTTGCCTGCGAAGATGTAGCTGGTGGGTCCCAGCAGTCAGGGGGGCGAATCGTTTTGTTTTTTTTTTGCGCGGACGCACTTCCTTGCGTGTGAAGATGTAGCTGCTGGGTCCCAGTAGTCAGGGGGGTCGT
>NC_057806.1:575039858-575074200 GCF_018294505.1 Triticum aestivum
TTTTTTGCCCGGACGCACTTCCTTACGTGCGAAGATGTAGCTGGTGGGTCCCACCAGTCAGGGGGGCGAATCATATTTTTTCGGACGCACTTCCTTGCGTGCGAAGATGTAGCTGGTGGGTCCCAGCAGTCAAGAGGGTGAATCGTTTTTCGGACGCACTTCCTTGCGTGCGAAGATGTAGCTGGTGGGTCCCAGCAGTCAGGGGGAAACGTTTTTTTCACGAAATACGGTGGCCCGTCCGGTGGGTCCCCGCTATTAGGTGGAGGAATAATTATTTTGCGCGTAATAAGGAGGCACTTCCTTGCTGCGGTCGTGGACCCAGCTGTCAGCCTCTCCACGTACAGTCCATGTCCGATGGAAGCCATTCCTTGACAACGTTGACCATGCCGCGCCGAGAGCACCAGGGCAGTGGACGACGGCAAGGCCTAGGAAGGGGACGACGCGGAGCCGGGGAAGACGCGGCAGTGGATGCCCACGCGTAGAGGAGTATAAGGGTTCACTCGTTCGGCTGCGGTGCGAGGCTGTCGTCGCCGCAGAATAACAGGGGGTGTGGGTGCGTAGAGGGATGGCCTGGCCAGCGGTGGGAGTAGTAGGGGCGGTGAGGCCTCCGCGGCATCACAGTCGGCCACGGGTGGCAGGAGCAGGCGGCACAACCGGCGCTGCTTTGGGCGGCTGGAGCAAGAAGACCAGAGGTTGAAGAAGCACTACGGCCGTTGGATGGACATCGTACAGTCACTGGAGCTAGAATCGTTCATATATTGACTAAAGTTGACAAAGGCCTCCATCCCAGTCAACTTAGTAGGCCCACAAGTTAGCCTCCCACCAAGGTGGGTCCCAGCTAGTAGGGGTATTCATTTTTTGTGCGTAATAAGGAGGCACTTCCGGTGGGTCCGAGCTGACAGCGGGGGAACGTTTTTTTAGCGAAATAGGATGGCCCGTCCTGTGGGTCCCAGCAGTCAGGGGGAATGTTTTTTTCGCGAAATATTGGTGGCCCGTCCGGTGGGTACCTGCTGTCAGGTGGAGGAATAATTATTTTCCGCGTAATAAGGAGGCACTTCCTTGCGGCTGCCGTGGACCCTGTTGTTAGCCTCTCCACGCACATTACTCTTTCGATGGAAGTCGGTCGTTGATCACATTGACCACGCCGCGCCGAGAGCACCACGGCGGTGGACGACGGCGAGGCCTAAGAAGGGGACGACGCGGAGCCGGGGAAGACGCGGCAGTGGAAGCCCACGCGGAGAGGAGTACGAGGGTTCACCGGTTCGACTGCGGTGTGAGGCTACCATTGCCGCAGAATAATAGGGGGTGTGGGTGAGTAGAGGGATGCCCTAGCCAGCGGTGGGAGTAGTAGGGGCGCTGAGGCCTGCGCGGCAGCACAACCGGCCACGGGAGGCGGGAGTAGGTGGTCCCGTCGGCGCTGCTTTGGCGGCTGGAGCAAGAAGATCAGATATTGAAGAAACACGACGGCCATTGGATTGACATCCAATGGTTATGTCTGCTAGAATCGTCTGTTGATGTATATAATAACTAAATTTTTTTTGCATACGTGTCAACTAAACAGGCCCACAAGTCAGACCACTCCCTCTTTTTTTAATAATTATATATAGCTCATGGCAACTTCTTATGCAATTTATTGTAGTCGTTTTTTTGTTGGCCAGGGCCAATTTCACATATTTCTGTGTGTTCTAAACTATTTTTAATACCGAAATGTCAATCTAGATTTAAAGTACTTTGAAGATATATTCAAATTAGGTTAATGCCCGGTGAAATAGGAATCTAAAAATGTGAAAAAAAATCAGAAATTATAAAGTAATTGCCAATTTGTCATCTGTTTTTATATTTACAACCCATTGCATATTACTTTCAAGATTTGCAGGTGTCTTGAAAGAGTTGCAGCCCATTAGGGCATAGAAAAATAAGTAGGCCTGGATTGGGTATTCTTTAGAAAAAATAAACTGGGCTCATTTTCACAAAGAAAAAATAGTTGGGCTGGTCACATGGTGAACATAAAATATAAGCCTGGGCTAGACGGGCCACAGCCCAGTTCAAACCCTACTCCGTCTCAACAATACCAAACAAAAAAAATACTGCTCGAGTAGCTACGTCCCAGGTGTCAGCCGATCTTGTGTTGTTCTCTTGTCAATTGACTATATACGCTCACAATCTCGTGGGTCCCAGATGACAGGAAAACACTAGGAGGAAGCATTTTATTTTTCCATACGATGACGTGGTGGGCCCCTACTGTCATCCTCTCCACGTACTTCTGCCGATTCCTGTTGTTTGTTGACCATATTGACAACGCGAGAGGGCGGCGCCGCGGCGAGCGCACCAAAGCACGCGGAGGACGTCAGTGTTAACGATTTTGGAGACGGTGGGGCGGTGATGCGTGCGCTGAGGCGCAGCCAGCCGGGGGAGGCGGAAGCAGGCGGCCCCGCCGGCGCTGGTTTGGTTTTGGCGGCTGGAGGAAGACAGGACTGAAGAAACACGACAGACTGTAAAAGAAACAGTAGTACTTAACAATCTTAACTGAAACCAGCAGGGGCACTTAACAGCCAAAGCTGAAAGCACTATGAGTACTTATACAGGTTCAACCATACAAAGCACGCCTCGAACAGTGCTACTTTGCCTACAGTTAACCAAGGGTGAGGCCGCCAAGCCCCAGGACAAGGCCCAGGCGCCACCCCACGCATCCACAACCTTCTGAAAGCGGCTTCATCTCGCAATGTGGTCAATAAACAGGACATTCACTTTAGAGCCATGGAAAAGCATGAACATAATCTTCTGTCCTATTCTCCAAGATTGACGGGCCTTCATTATTTGAGACCACCCATGAATAAGTATCTTTTCACCTCCAAGGGGAATTGAGTAGGTTGACATAAACATCATGTTGTGACCAAGCGCAAGTCTGACCCGACCATGGTCAGGCATCTGTATAGGAACAATAGAACTCGGCAGTTCCTGTTTCAAGAAGATCGCAGCTGTAAAACTGTGTATAAGCAATAGTTTATGAACAACATATATAACAGAAAACAACTCATACCATAAGTTTCTCGACACAATTGGACCTGTTCAACGAGTGCAGCAGTGGCACACATATCCCACGTGGCCTTCCACCATTGAAACGCCCCACAAGGACCTCAAGACGATCAATAAAGTGTAGGAACTTGTGGATGTCGATCCATTCAACTTTAGTGCCATTAGTAACAGCCGGGTTATTACAGAGTAACAAACAAGCAGACTGCTTAACTCTGAAAAAACCTACACGTGCCACCAATTATAAGAAAATATTATTTAGAAGTAGCATCTTCGTGAGAGATTCGTTGCTACTTCTAAATTTAAATTGTGATTAGTTGGACAGAATAGGTGGATTAAGAAGTAATCGAGGCAACAAGCAAGAAACAGATACAAAACTAACATGGATGAACTATTGGAACGACGTCGGGGTGGAAGATCACAGTGAAGATGAGACCAGGTTCCGCTATTTCCATCAACATTCGTGCGCCAACTTTTAGTCCATAACACTTGAGAAAGTTTATCCAAGTTCGGCCATAAAAAAAGCAGCGATCTTCTTGGTTCATGAACCCAACTCGGAACTTATATCCATGGCTTGTCTTCACTGTGACCATTAAACTAGTGTATTCAGTTATGGCAAGGCCGAGCATCTTGAGTACATGTGTTCTGGCAGAGCAAATAATACACTACAGGAAAAATAATATGAGAACACAACATGTTCAAAAAAAACCCACCCTCCCGGATAGAAAAGAGGATTCTAGGAACATACTGTGCGCGTTTCAAAATGCTGTGTTAGGATGAGAAGGAACAAGTGTGGCGTCTCACTGAGGGCGCAGAAACCTGTAGGGTACTGATACGTCTCCAACGTATCTATAATTTTTGATTGCTCCATGCTATATTATCTACTGTTTTGGACATTATTGGGCTTTATTATCCACTTTTATATTATTTTTGGGACTAACCTATTAACCGGAGGCCCATCCCAGAATTGCTGTTTTTTGCCTGTTTTAGGGTTTCGAAGAAAAGGAATACCAAACGGAGTCCAAACGGAATGAAACCTTCGGGAACGTGATTTTCTCACCGAATACAACTCAGGAGACTTGGACCCTATGTCAATCCAGATAATAGGAGCCCACGAGGTAGGGGGCGCGCCTACCCCCCCAGGCGCGCCCTCCACCCTCGTGGGGCCCCTGTTGCTCCAGATGTACTCCTTCCTCCTATATATATCCACGTACCCCCAAATGATCAGATACAGAGCCAAAAACCTAATTCCACCATCGCAACTTTCTGTATACACGAGATCCCATCTTGGGGCCTGTTCCAGAGCTCCGTCGGAGGGGGCATCGATCATGGAGGGCTTCTACATCAACACCATAGCCTCTCTGATGAAGTGTGAGTAGTTTACCTCAGACCTACGGGTCCATAGTTAGTAGCTAGATGACTTCTTCTCTCTTTTTGGATCTCAATACAATGTTCTCCCCCTCTCTTGTGGAGAACTATTCGATGTAATCGTCTTTTTGCGGTGTGTTTGTTGAGACCGATGAATTGTAGGTTTATGATCAAGTCTATCTATGAATAATATTTGAATCTTCTCTGAATTCTTTTATGTATGATTGGTTATCTTTGCAAGTCTCTTTGAGTTATCAGTTTGGTTTGGCCTACTAGATTGATCTTTCTTGCAATGGGAGAAGTGCTTAGCTTTGGGTTCAATCTTGCGGTGTCCTTTCCCGGTGACAGTAAGGGCAGCAAGGCATGTATTGCATTGTTGCCATCAAGGATAACAAGATGGGGTTTTCTTCATATTGCATGAGTCTATCCCTCTACATCATGTCATCTTGCTTAAGGTGTTACTCTGTTTTAACTTAATACTCTAGATGCATGCTGGATAGCGGTCGATGAGTGGAGTAATAGTAGTAGATGCAGGTAGGAGTCGGTCTACTTGTCTCGGACGTGATGCCTATATACATGATCATACCTAGATATTCTCATAATATGCTCAATTCTGTCAATTGCTCAACAGTAATTTGTTCACCCATCGTAGAATACTTATGCTCTCGAGAGAAGCCACTAGTGAAACCTATGGCCCTCGGGTCTATCTTTATCATATCAATCTCCTACTACTTAGTTATTTACTTTGCCTTTATTTTACTTTGCATCTTTATCATAAAAATACCAAAAATCTTATCTTATCATATCTATCATATCTCACTCTCGTAAGTGGCCCTATAGGGATTGACAACCCCTATTTGCGTTGGTTGCGATGATTTATTTGTTTTGTGCAGGTACGAGGGACTCACGCGTAGCCTCCTACTGGATTGATACCTTGGTTCTCAAAAACTGAGGGAAATACTTATGCTACTTTGCTGCATCATCCCTTCCTCTTCGGGGAAAACCAACGCAGTGCTAAAAGAGGTAGCAAGAAGGATTTCTGGCGCCGTTGCCGGGGAGGCTCACGCGAAGTCAAGTTAAAATTTTATCTCCCGTCAACGAGCCAGTTTTGGCGCCGTTGCCGGGGAGGTCTATGCAAAAGTCAACATACCAAGTACCCATCACATACCCTTATCTCCCGCATTACATTATTTGCCATTTGCCTCTTGTTTTCCTCTCCCCCCAATTCACCCTTGCCGTTTTATTCGCCCTCTCTCTCTATTTGCCCTTTTTGTCCGCTTGCTTTTTGTTTGCTTGTGTGTTAGTTTGCTTGCTTGCCGTTATGGCTAGTCCCTTATCTTCTCCGTTGTCTCCCGAGAATGAAATTCAAAATTTTAAGCAAAGGGAGGGTGAAAATCTAAAAGATGCTTGGTATAGAATTTGCAATGCTCAAAATAAATCTGCTAGGAAGCAATCTACTACCATTCTCCTTCACAATTTTTATGTAGGCATTACTCCTTGGCACCGTTATGTTCTTGATACTATTACCGGAGGGAATTTTTTGGGTAGCCATACTTTTGATTCTTATAATGCTATGTTAGATTTATTTGGCTCCCCCCCTCTTTTGGTTAATGGAACTATATTAACTTTGGAGCATGTAATGCAAAGGCTTGAAATTATTGAAAATAAGGTTGCTACCGTAGAGTTAATTGAAAATTTGGATAAAAAGATCCACAGCCGAATCTCTTGATATGGATCTAAAGTAGGAGTTACTTTGAAATATATTAAAGAAAAGGAACCCATACTTAATGAGAAAATAAATCACGATTCCGTTAGGATCGATAAACTTGAGAATATTATTACCAATTTGGGAACCACTTTTTCTTCCGTAAAGAGTACTCCAAGTTCCTCCACTAAAGTTTCCAAGCTTATGTATGTTCCTAAAAATAAGGGTGAATCATCTAGTAAGGAAAATGCGGATCTTAAATCTATAAGTGTTCATCCCAATCTTTTTGCTATCATTAAGGAACCATTTGTTACGAATGAATTTTTCGATCTTGTGACTAAAAGTTTGATAATTAATAAAAATAAAGAAATTCCTAAAGATGGTAGATTCCTCATTAAAGAATTGCCTACCAAAGATGGCAATACCTAGATCTATTCTTGCTTGCTATGCCTAGCTAGGGGCGTTAAACGATAGCGCTTGTTGGGAGGCAACCCAATTTTATTTTTATTCCTTGCTTTTTGATCCTACTTAGTAATAAATAAATTATTTAGACTCTGTTTTGGTTGTGTTTTTTGTGTTTAATTAGTGTTTGTGCCAAGTAAAACTGTTGGGAAGACTTGGGGAAAGTCTTGTTGAACTTGCTGTAAAAAACAGAAACTTTAGCGCTCACAAGAACTGCTGTAATTTTTATTTGGAAAGATATATTTAGTTAATTCTTTTTGCAGATGATTAATATATAAATTCCTCACGTCCAGAAATTTATTTTAGAATTTTTGGGGTTCCAGATCTTGCGCTAGCTATATATTACTACAGGCTGTTCTGTTTTTGACAGATTCTGTTTTGCGTGTGTTGTTTGCTTATTTTGATGAATCTATGGCTAGTAAAATAGTTTATGAACTATAGAGAAGTTGGAATACAGTAGGTATAACACCCATATAAATAAATAGTGAGTTCATTACAGTACCTTGAAGTGGTATTTTGTTTTCTTTCGCTAACGGAGCTCACGAGTTTTCTACTTTAAGTTTTGTGTTGTGAAGTTTTCAAGTTGTGGGTAAAGATTTGATGGATTATGGAAGAAGGAGTGGCAAGAGCCTAAGCTTGGGGATGACCATGGCACCCCCAATATAATCTAAGGACACCTAAAAGCCAAAGCTTGGGGATGCCCCGGAAGGCATCCCCTCTTTCGTCTACTTCTATCAGTAACTTTACTTGAAGCTATATTTTTATTTACCACATGATATGTGTTTTACTTGGAGCATCTTGTATGATTTGAGTCTTTGCTTGTTAGTTTACCACAATCATACTTGCTGTACACACCTTTTGAGAGAGCCATACATGATTTGAAATTTGTTAGAATACTCTATGTGCTTCGCTTATATCTTTTGAGTTATATAATTTTGCTCTAGTGCTTCACTTATATCTTTTAGAGCACGGTGGTGGATTTGTTTTATAGAAACTATTGATCTCTCATGCTTAACTTAGATTATTTTGAGAGTCTTAATAGCATGGTAATTTGCTTAAAATCCTAATATGCTTGGTATGCAAGATTAATAATAAAACTTTCTTATGAGTGTGTTGAATACTAAGAGAAGTTTGATGCTTGATGATTGTTTTGAGACATGGAGGTAATAATATCAAAGTCGTGCCAGTTGAGTAGTTGTGAAATTGAGAAATACTTGTGTTGATGTTTGCAAGTCCCGTAGCATGCACGTATGGTAAACGTTATGCAACAAATTTGAAACATGAAGTGTTATTTGATTGTCTTCCTTATGAGTGGCGGTCGGGGACGAGCGATGGTCTTTTCCTACCAATCTATCCCCCTAGGAGCATGCGCGTAGTACCGAGGTTTTTGATGACTTGTAGATTTTTGCAATAAGTATGTGAGTTCTTTATGACTAATGTTGAGTCCATGGATTATACGCACTCTCACCCTTCCATCCTTGCTAGCCTCTTCGGTACTATGCATTGCCCTTTCTCACATTGAGAGTTGGCGCAAACTTCGCCGGTGCATCCAAACCCCGTGATATGATACACTCTTTCACACATAAACCTCCTTATATCTTCCTCAAAACATCCACCATACCTACCTATTATGGCATTTCCATAGCCATTCCGAGATATATTGCCATGCAACTTTCCATCATGACACATTCATCATTATCATATTGCTTAGCGTGGTCATGTAATTGACATAGTATTTGTGGCAAAGCCACCATTCATAATTCTTTCATACATGTCACTCTTGGTCCATGGCATATCCCGGTACACCGCCGGAGGCATTCATATAGAGTCATCTTTGTTCTAGTATCGAGTTGTAATCATTGAGTTGTAAATAAATAGAAGTGTGATGATCATCATTTTCTAGAGCATTGTCCCATGTGAGGAATAAAAAAAAGAAGGCCCCAAAAAAGGAGAAAGGCCATAAAAAAGAGAGGCCCAAAAAAAAGAAAAAAAATGACAGAAAAAGAGAGAAGGGACAATCTTACTATCCTTTGCCACACTTGTGCTTCAAAGTAGCACCATGATCTTCATAGTAGAGAGTCTCTCATGTTATCACTTTCATATACTAGTGGGAATTTTTCATTATAGAACTTGGCTTGTATATTCCAACAATGGGCCTCCTCAAGTGCCCTAGGTCTTCGTGAGCAATCAAGTTGGATGCACACCCACTAGTTTATTTTGTGAGATTTCATACATTTATAGCTCTAGTGCATCCGTTGCATGGCAATCCCTACTCCTTGCATTAACATCAATCGGTTGGCATCTCTATAGCCCATTGATTAGCCTCATTGATGTGAGACTTTCTCCTTTTTTGTCTTCTCCACATAACCCCCCTCATTATATTCTATTCCACCTATAGTGTTATGTCCATGGCTCGCGCTCATATATTGCGTGAAAGTTTATAGGTTTGAGATTACTAAAGTATGAAACAATTGCTTGGCTTGTTATCGGGGTTGTGCATGATGATAGCATTCTTGTGTGACAAAAATGAAACATGACCAAACCATATGATTTTGTAGGGATGAACTTTCTTTGGCCATGTTATTTTGAGAAGACATAATTGCTTAGTTAGTATGCTTGAAGTATTATCATTTTTATGTCAATATGAACTTTTGTCTTGAATCTTTCGGATCTGAATATTCATACCACAATTAAGAAGAATTACATTAAAATTATGCCAAGTAGCACTCCGCATCAAAAATTCTGTTTTTATCATTTACCTACTCGAGGACGAGCAGGAATTAAGCTTGGGGATGCTTGATACGTCTCCAACGTATTTATAATTTTTGATTGCTCCATGCTATATTATCTACTGTTTTGGACATTATTGGGCTTTATTATCCACTTTTATATTATTTTTGGGACTAACCTATTAACCGGAGGCCCAGCCCAGAATTGCTATTTTTTTGCCTGTTTTAGGGTTTCGAAGAAAAGGAATATCAAACAGAGTCCAAACAGAATGAAACCTTCGGGAATGTGATTTTCTCACCGAATACAACTCAGGAGACTTGGACCCTACGTCAAGCCAGCTAATAGGAGCCCACGAGGTAGGGGGCGTGCCTACCCCCCTAGGCGCACCCTCCACCCTCATGGGGCCCCTGTTGCTCCACCGACGTACTTCTTCCTCCTATATATACTCACGTACCCCCAAAGATCAGAACAGGAGCCAAAACCCTAATTCCACCGCCGTAACTTTCTGTATCCACGAGATCCCATCTTGGGGCCTATTCCGGAGCTCCGCCGGAGGGGGCATCGATCACGGAGGGCTTCTACATCAAAACCATAGCCTCTCCGATGAAGTGTGAGTAGTTTACTTCAGACCTATGGGTCCATAATTAGTAGCTAGATGGCTTCTTCTCTCTTTTTGGATCTCAATACAATGTTCTCCCCCTCCTTGTGGAGATCTATTCGATGTAATCTCCTTTTTGCGGTGTGTTTGTTGAGACCGATGAATTGTGGGTTTATGATCAAGTCTATCTATGAATAATATTTGAATCTTATCTGAATTCTTTTATGTATGACCGGTTATCTTTGCAAGTCTCTTCGAATTATCAGTTTGGTTTGGCCTACTAGATTGATCTATCTTGCAATGGGAGAAGTGCTTAGCTTTGGGTTCAACCTTGCGGTGTCCTTTCCCGGTGATAGTAAGGGCAGCAAGGCACATATTGTATTGTTGCCATCGAGGATAACAAGATGGGGTTTTCTTTGTCAGGACCCCGATTCCAAGTCACATCGATCTAGCCGGTAACACCTCATATCACTTTGCGGCCTCATGCACGGTATTCCCACGGGTGTCGCCTTACCATGGCCCGGGGCCGTTTGCGCCTTTTGGCTCACGTATATGATAGTGTCGCTAGCATCCATATGGCAGAGAACCCGGGCCGACATGGCTAGTCGTGAACCCAAAGCGGCACTAACCTATGGGGACAGGCATACATGAATCAACATCGAGCATGTCGGTCAGCAGCGTGTGAATCCAGGCTGTAGCACTGGGCTAACAGGACTCCGGGAACCCACGCTGTAGCAGGCTAGGCAGGACTCCGGATGTCACCGCGTGACATTTCCCCGAAGGGACAGACACAAGAACGAAGTGAAATACATGCCGGCCAGTCAAGTGTCCTGAGCAGTAGTGCTGGGCTAGCAGGACTCCGGTGAACCGGGCTGTAGCGGACTACTATGGCTCAAGGAAGCACTAGACTACATTTCTCCATAAGAGAGGCTACCAAGGATAAACAACTAGATTGTCGGATCCTACACATAGCAAGCATTTCAATCATACACACAATATGCTCGATATGTGTAATTACAACATGGCATCACAACATAACTCTATGACTCAAGTATTTATTCATTAGGCTCCGAGGAGCGAGATATTACAAACATGGGTCTCATGACCCAACATTCAGAGCATACAAGTCAAAGCACATGCGGAAGCTTAACATGTATGAGTACAGACATCTACAAATGAAAAAGGCTGAGAAGCCTGACTATCTACCAGATCCTGCCGAGGGCACAAGATTGTAGCTGAGGTATCAAGCTAAACGTCGAAGTCCACACGGAACTACTAGCGATACTGATGTCTCTCCGCAAAACATTAAATAGGCAAATGTGAGTACAAATGTACCCAGCAAGACTTACATCAGAACTAACTACATATGTATAATTATCAACCAAGGGGGTAGTGGAGTTTAACTGCAGCAAGCCAGCTTTGACTCAGTGGCTAACCTGAACTACGACTGCAAGCAACTCTTTTGAGGTGGCGCACACGAGTCCACATATTCATGAGTTCAATACACCACTATGGATCCGCTCCCGTCTCCCTACGAGAACGCCATCCATAGCACTCACGCTTATCTTGCGCATTTTAGAGTATCCACTTTCACTTGTCTATGAACTGTTATAGGCAACCCAGAAGTCCTTTACCGCGGACACGGCTATTCGAATAGATCATTTATAACCCTATAGGGGTGTACTTCGTCACACATGTTTCCACCACTTAGCGTCTGCACATGACATGTGCTCAACAGACTTCAAGCGAAAGCCGACGTGGGTGTAGACCACGATCTGACTAACCGCACAAGTCTCTAGTCCAGGTTTATCGCCTATTCGGGTTCCATCCGCGAGGAGATCCAGCCGGAGTTTCGCTCACAGCCCCAAACGATGTGTGAAGGGTTCCCAAGACACCAAACGGGCACCTGGTACACCGTGCCACGGTGTATCTACCGCATCATAGCCCACCCCTAGGGTCAGCGCTATGCACGTCCGCCAACACATATCCTATAAACACCAGAAACTAGTTGCAACTCCTGGACAGAGGACAAGAGGGGTCAGTAAGTCGAGCGGGGTCATATTTCATGGCCCAATGTGTGGTAGTAGCTGTTTGATGGATCAGAAACACAGAACTCAGTTCCTAAGGACGGCTTCAATGAAACAACCCACCATGTACTCCTACATGGCCTCTCATCGACACCTTTACCAAATCATGTTCACACACTTTGCTCTCAATAGTAGGACATGTTCACAAACCTCCGATTCATCCCTGATGAATCAGACCTGACACAATTCTATGCAATAGCAGGCATGACAAACAAGCATGAATGAGTAGGCACATCAGGGCTCAAACAACTCCTACTCATGCTAGTGGGTTTCATATATTTACTCTGGCAATGACAAGTCATGCAGAGGATAAGGGGTTCAACTACCACAGCAAGTAACAGATGAATCGTTGTTGTCCTAATGCAGTAAAAGAGAGCAGGAGCGAGAGAGTGGGATTTTATCGGAATGAGCAAGGGGGTTTTGCTTGCCTGGCACTTCTGAAGATGATATAGCTCTTCATCGGTGTCATCGAACACATCGTCAGAAACATCGTCTACCGAGGGGGAACAAATACCGGCAACAGAGAAAGAAACACAATCAATGACATGCAACAAAATGATGCATGAATGTGACATGTCAATATGTTGTTGATTGGCCTAATGCAACTAGCAACAAGTTAAATGGAGTTGGTTTGAACACTAGGTTCAAATTCAAACTCCATATGTGCTTTCTTAAATGTCATTTAATTGAATTGTCCTAAACAGCAACTTTAAGTTGTTCCAACATGCATGAAAATGGTACAGATGGATAGATTGCATTTTTCTGATAATTTTTCATATATAAATTATTTCATTTGGAGTTACGGTTGATTTTCTATGATTTTTAGAAGTTTCAACTATTTTCTGGAATTTCTAAATCATTTCTGAAATAAGAAAAACCAGAAAAGCATTTACTACGTCAGCATGACGTCGGTGTGATGTCAGCAAGGCAACATGACCGTTCCTGGTCAAATCTGACCCGTGGGTCCCGCGTGTCACTGTCTAGGCTAATTAACAAAGTTAGTTAACGCTAAACTAACCCTAAACCTAGGTTAATTAGGGGCCCGGGCCCACACGTGGGTGACTCAGGGGAGTCAAACCCCTGGTCAAAGGTCAAACGCGCCGGTGGCTTGGCGCCGTCGACGGTAGGCACAACGGAGTGCTGCGGAATTGCTGCTCCGGCCACGGTTTGATGCGCGGAGGGGTGCTACGCAAAGCTAGAACCCGTCCGCGTCATTTGGTGGAGGTGGCGTCGCCATAGGTGACCTAGAACGACGGCGACATCCTCAAATGCGGCGGTCGGAGTTCGGGCGATGATGCAAACGTCGCTATGGTGCACGGCAGGAGCAACGGGTGGTTGCTCTGGGTCCGTGGAGCTGTCCTGAGCACGGTGACGCGCTCGGTTTTGAGCCTGAGCGGCTGCGGCAACGGCAGTGACATGGCCGGCAGGCGGAAGCTTTCGGCTCTGGTGAAGAGCACGGTTAGGGGACATGTTCGGTAGCGATAAGAGAGGGGAAAGACGGCGGGGCTCACTAGGGGTCAGAGGAGAAGGTCAGCGGACTCGGGGACGGCTTGGTGACGGCGAATTTCTCGATGGCGTCCGGCGGCCGTGCGGAGAAGACGAGGTCGAGGACGAGGCTTCATGGCATCCGGGATCCTGCGGTTCGGTGTAGAGGTGCACGACAGCGAGGCGGAGCTCGTGGGATAGCTAGTTGGGCATGGGGAGATCGGTGGATGCGGCGAGCGGCGACGGTGGCAACGGCTCCGTTCGGGTTGCCGTGAGAGAGAGACAGAGAGAGCAGAGGAGGGGAAAGAGGTCCAGGGAGAGAGGGGAGAGGACGAGGAGGTCGGGGGGTGTGCGTGGCTTCGTCCAGAGTGTCCAGAGCAACGTCGGGGAGGCGGCACGAAGCAGGAGGTGGCCGAGGCGCGTGGCCGCGCGCAAGGGGCACACGCCCATCCTCCTGGCAAAGGAGGAAGACGACATGGGAGGAGGCGGTGGTGGGCTGGGCCAGTTGGCTGGGCTGCCAGCTGGGCCGGCTAGGTGGGCTGCACAGTAGGTAGGTCCAGGTAACTCTCTCCCTCTCTTATTTGTTTCTGTTTTCTATTTCTTCTGCTTTGTTTTGATTTAGTAAAATACTAAACCATTTAATAAAATCCTGGAAATAATTAGGGGTGTTGTCTGAATTATTCCAGTGACCCATAACAACTTCCAACATTTTTAGAGCATCTAGAATATATATAGCATTTAAATAGCTCCAATACAAATATATTTGAATTAATTCAAAGCCCAAATATGTCCTGCAAAAATGTAAACCATTTTTGGTAGATGCTTCCACCTCAATCCAGAAATGTTGAACATTTTCAGAGGGCATTTTGAGTTCAATGAAAAAGATTTTATTTTGACCCTAGTTGAATTCATTTGGTGCTAGGGTTTAAGCATCCCCATTTCAATATTAATTGAAATTGAAAAAAGATGCATGGATGCAATGCCACTAATTACAAGAAGATTTCTTGGGCTGTGACAACTCACCCCCACTAAACAAGAATCTCGACCCGAGATTCAAGACGTGAGGTAAGAAGACAGAGGGGCACAAAACCAACACAATCTTCATGATCCAAGTTGCACCTCATAAGGTTGTTGATTAGTTGCATACGTTGATCTTGACATCCTCGCTTTTGAGATCTTCATCCACGTGATGACGACGGAAAGAAACTCTAATAGTATTGATCTTCTCAAAGATCGAACTATACAAGATCAACTCGCGGAATGAGATGTTGAAACATCTCGAGTTGAGACACAAAACACATCGAGAGGGATGGAAGAACAAACGAAGGGGTTTGATTTGGTGGGCAACAATTCCACGCTTAGAAAGATGATGGATGGTGTCAAGGTGGCGAGGAAATAATTGCCATGATCCCGTAATGGGGCACCTTGGAAAGGTGACTCGTTGGAATGTTCCCTTAAGTGGAAAAAGAATTACTTTTGATCCATAGATCATTGAAACTCTTCATATCAGCTTAAGGCAATTTACAATTGATCGTTTGAAAGAGCTCGAAGAAGTGGCATACTCGGACTAGGATGAATGATGTGGACTACCTTGTTGAAGACAACGCAATGGATGACTTTTGCTTATCACCGAAAATGGATGGGACTCATGGTAAGTCCACTTTTGAAGAAGATCCTTGACGACAACTGCTGAGAAGGACAACCCATGGGAAATTGGCACAATGGGGTGCAAGCTGGGAACAAAATGCAAATGTTGGTAATGTTCCAACCATCATATCTGCCTGAGATTCAGATCTGGTTGGTGTCAGGGTATTCCAGACTCATCAAGTCTGGAAAATGAAAGTTTGCAACACAAATCGACGAGATGACATTGCGAGATTCTCGGGAAATGAACTATGATAGCAAGCTCCAAAACATGAGCTGGTTCTTCTAAACACATGTGAATGTGCTGTCCCAGACAAGCATGACCACATAGTAGTCTTACAATGAAACACTACCGAGTTCTGGTTGGGAACCATCGTCAAGGATATCGGAGTCTTGTGCATGATCTAGAATTAACACAACAGACTCCTTTTCCCTGAGCAAATCAACCAGTGGCTTGGTGTGCTAGGCAACCCATATGGAGTGGAGGTAATTAGTCTACCAAACCATAGAATACATTCGCGCATGCATAACTGACTTGGGATGGTACCAGAGGAACAAAACCAATCTTTCTCGAACTCACGACGGCAACTTGCACCAAGTGCACATGAATTCAAGGAAGTCACTTCTTCCATCCAAGCATAAGCTTCATGAATGGAACACGAAGGCATCGCTTACAAAGTTTTCAACACTAGGTTGATGTTCAACATGAATCATGGGGGAGACAAAATGCTGCTGATGGGTTCAACAGCAATTCATTGAAATTTCCATATCACTGGACTTCCACCATCATGTGAACACGGTGATAGTATTGGTCAGACCAAAAGATGTAATGATGTATGCTCGAGGGATCAACCACGCATAAGACAACATTACAAACATCTTGGCTCTGATTTGACTTGACGATAGCCCACACACAAGTCAAAGTTTTGTCAAGGCAATAGATCCAACAACTGATCACGAGGACCATTTGATGGAGATATCATCTTTCTTCAACACACACACACACAAAAGATATCCCTTAACATGAACTAAGTCAGACAAGCTTTTATCTTCCAATGCTCCAAGTTGTTGTTTGGCTTAACCAACTAGCTCAGGGGTATCCAACACAGATTCTTGGAGAATGGTGGTTTGGAGGAAAACCAACATGATCACGAACTCAACATATCGGTCAGGGGACGACCTAGTGATACTTCCGTGAAGATATCCAGAAAATCACGAACCACCGATATCTCTCTAAGCTTGACAACAATCTTGCTTTCAAGGCAAGACGACATGATCAGAAGAGTGAGGGGTTGACACAGTCCTAACTCATTGATCGAAGAGTGCACTGGAAATAAGGACTAGGTAGCACGATCAATCTTAGGATGATGATTTAATAACCAACACACTAAGAATGAGAATGCTGTCCATTTACTACCAAGCAACTTGTTGCTAGGAGTATTGATTTCACACATCACGATTCACTTGTCGGCATTCCGGTTGCGACAACGCGACACCGAGGAATGAACAATGATGGCGAGAAGTATCACTACGTCAAGAATTCATAAGAGAAGGTGCAATTCTCATGACGTTCCTGACATAAAGTGGGTAATACTTCAGGGTAGAACAGAACCAAAAGCTGGGTTGCATTTTGATCTGCGGAATACAACTGCTTTGACCCAATCCTGGATATGGATGAGGTACTGGAGTATGTTTCTCCTAGCCATTCTGAAATAGAACGGCTTGACGGACCACAAGAATACTAGGCATCGATGAACACGAATGCACACATACTCCTGACTATCAATTGATAGACGAAGGTCAGAAAACAACTAAGGAGGGACAACTCAAGGAACATATAACTTTCTGAGTTGTGGATGCATAGATTAGCATGTCGAACGAGTTCAACATATTTCTCCCGGATAACCCATGCAGAGAGGTAGAATTGGCAGAGTCATAATATAGAATCAAGAACTCATTAAGAGCACTTTGGTTGTGATCGTTCGGTTCCGCAAGGAACTTCTGTCATAAGCAGTTCATGATATTTGGAAGAAGGATATACCATGAACCTCGAGGAATATCGCAAAGGTTACTAATATTCTAAAGGTACGAACAACACTATCAACACGAGGTAAGTAAACTGAATCTTGGGTCAAGAACCCAGGAGTAGAATACCTACTACTAAATGGCATCACGGAATGCTTTCGAGAATGGTGGCCAGAATCATCACACCGAGAACACAAAACATGGCTAGATTACTAGGTGACTCCCTAAAACACCTAGGGTCATAATAATAGCTCCAACATATATGTCGAGGCAATAGAGTACCTCAACTGACCGGTTAGTGTGCTTATTCTGACCAAAAGGACATCGGGAACGGAAAGAAAGGATTTGCAAATGCATCAGACTATTTAGAAACCTGGGATGACTTGGACATCATAATCATAACGGCTGTAAATGCTCAAAAATATTTGAGACATCCTGCAAAATAGTGGCATGACCACTCAACATCACAATATCAAAGTTCTGAGATCAACTGTCAACACACAGAAGTAGTAGAAACTGAACTGGGCTTAAATCCATCAATCCTATAAGTCTATGGATTAGTAACACGTCATCCTAATAGATAGATGAGAAGACCTAGTTCTTAATCCCCGTAGAAGAGAAGAGGATGATTCAGATCAGAAGGGCATAAGGTAAAGGAGTAAAAAGAGCCTTACGTTCCCTTCCACAATCAATTCCCTTACATAACTAAAGCATTTCTAGACACAACTTCGACCGGTTTGGCTTTGTAATCCTACAAGTAGTCAGGCTCTGATACCAACGTTGTTAGGACCCCGGTTCCAAGTCACATCTATCTAACCGGTAACACCTCATATCACTTTGCGGCCTCACGCACGGTATTCCCACGGGTGTCGCCTTACCATGGCCCGGGACCATTTGTGCCTTTTGGCTCACGTATATGATAGTGTCGCTATCATCCATATGACAGAGAACCCGGACCGACATGGCTAGTCGTGAACCCAAAGCGACACTAACCTATGGGGACATGCATACATGAATCAACATCGAGCATGTCAGTCAGCAGCGCGTGAATCCGGGCTGTAGCACTGGGCTAACAGGACTCCGGGAACCCGGGCTGTAGCAGGCTAGGCAGTACTTCGGATGTCACCGCGTGACATTTCCCCGAAGGGACAGACACAGGAACGAAGTGAAACACATGCCGGCCAGTCAAGTGTCCTGAGCAGTAGTGCCGGGCTAGCAGGACTCCGGTGAACCGGGCTATAGCGGACTACTATGGCTCAAGGAAGCACTAGACTACATTTCCCCATAAGAGAGGCTACCAAGGATAAACAACTAGATTGTCGGATCCCACACATAGCAAGCATTTCAATCATACACACAATATGCTCGATATGTGTAATTACAACATGGCATCACAACATAACTCTACGACTCAAGTATTTATTCATTAGGCTCCGAGGAGTGAGATATTACAAACATGGGTCTCATGACCCAACATTTAGAGCATACAAGTCAAAGCACATGCGGAAGCTTAACATGTCTGAGTACAGACATCTACAAATGAAAAAGGCTGAGAAGCCTGACTATCTACCAGATCCTGCCGAGGGCACAAGATCGTAGCTAAGGTATCAAGCTAAATGTCGAAGTCCACACGGAACTACTAGCGAGACTGACGTCTCTCCGCAAAACATAAAATAGGCAAATGTGAGTACAAATGTACCCAGCAAGACTTACATCAGAACTAACTACATATGTATCGGTATCAACCAAGGGGGTAGTGGAGTTTAATTGCAGCTAGCCAGCTTTAACTCAGTGACTAACCTGAACTACGACTGCAAGCAACTCTTTTGAGGTGGCGCACACGAGTCCACATATTCATGAGTTCAATACACCACTATGGATCCGCTCCCGTCTCCCTACGAGAACACCATCCATAGCACTCACGCTTATCTTGCGCATTTTAGAGTATCCACTTTCACTTGTCTATGAACTGTTATAGGCAACCCAGAAGTCCTTTACCGCGGACACGGCTATTCGAATAGATCATTTATAACGCTGCAGGGGTGTACTTCGTCACACATGTTTCCACCACTTAGCGTCTGCACACGACATGTGCTCGGCAGACTTCAAGGCGAAAGCCGACGTGGGTGTAGGCCACGACCTGACTAACCGCACAAGTCTCTAGTCCAGGTTTATCGCCTATTCGGGTTCCATCCGCGAGGAGATCCGGCTGGAGTTTTGCTCACAGCCCCAAACGATGTGTGCAGGGTTCCCGAGACACCAAACGGGCGCCTAGTACACCGTGCCACGGTGTATCTACCGCATCATAGCCCACCCCTAGGGTCAGCGCTACTCACGGCCACCAACACATATCCTATAAACACCAGAAACTAGTTGCAACTCCTGGACAGAGGACGAGAGGGGTCAGTAAGTCGAGCGGGATCATATTTCAGGGCCCAATGTGTGGTAGTAACTGTTTCATGGATCAGAAGCACAGAACTCAGTTCCTAAGGACGGCTTCAATGAAACAACCGACCATGTACTCCTACATGGCCTCTCATCGATACCTTTACCAAATCATGTTCACACACTTAGCTCTCAATAGTAGGACATGTTCACACACCTCCGATTCATCCCCGATGAATCAGACCTGACACAATTCTATGCAATAGCAGGCATGACAAACAAGCATGAATGATTAGGCACATCAGGGCTCAAACAACTCCTACTCATGCTAGTGGGTTTCATCTATTTACTCTGGCAATGACAAGTCATGCAGAGGATAAGGGGTTCAACTACCGCAGCAAGTAACAGATGAATCGTTGTTGTCCTAATGCAGTAAAAGAGAGCAGGAGCGAGAGAGTGAGATTGTATCAGAATGAGCAAGGGGGTTTTACTTGCCTGGCACTTCTAAAGATGATATAGCTCTTCATCGGTGTCATCGAACACGTCGTCGGAAACATCGTCTACCAAGGGGGAACAAATATCGACAACAGAGAAAGAAACACAATCAATGCCATGCAACAAAATGATGCATGAATGTGACATGGTAATATGTTGTTGATTGGCCTAATGCAACTAGCAACAAGTTAAATGGAGTTGGTTTGAACACTAGGTTCAAATTCAAACTCGATATGTGCTTTCTTAAATGCCATTTAATTGAATTGTCCCAAACAGCAACTTTAAGTTGTTCCAACATGCATGAAAATGGTACAGATGGATAGATTGCATTTTTCTGATAATTTTTCATATATAAATTATTTCATTTGGAGTTACGGTTGATTTTCTATGATTTTTAGAAGTTTCAACTATTTTTTGGAATTTCTAAATCATTTCTGAAATAAGAAAAACCACAAAAGCATTTACTACGTCAGCATGACGTCGGTGTGACGTCAGCAAGTCAACATGACCGTTCCTAGTCAAATCTGACCAATGGGTCCCGCGTGTCACTGTCTAGGCTAATTAACAAAGTTAGTTACCGCTAAACTAACCCTAAACCCAGGTTAATTAGGGGCCTGGGCCCACACGTGGGTGACTCAGGGGAGTCAAACCCCTGGTCAAAGGTCAAACGCGTCGGCGGCTTGACGCCAGCAACGGCAGGCGCAACGGAGTGCTGTGGAATCGCTGCTCTGACCACGGTTTGATGCACGGAGGGGTGCTACGCAGAGCTGGAACCCGTCCGCATCGTTTGGTGCAGGTGGCATCGCTGTAGGTGACCTAGAACGACGGCGGCGTCCTCAAATGCGGCGGCTAGTGTTTGGGCGATGATGCAAACGTTGCTATGGTGCACGGCAGGAGCAATGGATGGTTGCTCTGGGCCCGTGGAGCTGTGCTGAGCACGGTGACGCGCTTGGTTTTGAGCCTGAGCGGCTGCGGCAACGGAGGTGACATGGCCGGCGGGCGGAAGCTTTCGGCTACGGTGAAGAGCATGGTTAGGGGACGTGTTCGGTAGCGAGAAGAGAGGGGAAAGACGGCGGGGCTCACTGGGGGTCGGAGGAGAAGGTCAGCGGACTCGGGGACGGCTTGGTGACGGCGAATTTGTCGATGGCGTCCGGCGGCCGTGCGGAGAAGACGAGGTCGAGGACGAGGCTTCAGGGCATCCGGGGTCCTGCGGTTCGGCGTAGAGGTGCGCGGCAGCGAGGCGGAGCTCGTGGGATAGCTAGCTGGGCGTGGGGAGATCGGTGGATGCGGCGAGGGGCGACGGTGGCAACGGCTTAGTTCGGGTTGCCGTGAGAGAGAGAGCAGAGGAGGGGAAAGAGGTCCAGGGAGAGAGGGGAGAGGACGAGGGGGTCGGGGCGTGTGTGTGGCTTCGTCCAGAGCGTCCAGAGCGACATCGGGGAGGCGGCACGAAGCAGGAGGTGGCCGAGGCGCATGGCCGTGCGCAAGGGGCACACGCCCGTCCTCCTGGCAGAGGAGGAAGACGACAAGGGAGGAGGCGGTGGTGGGTTGGGCCTGTTGGCCGGGCTGCCAGCTGGGCCGGTCAGTTGGGCTGCACAGTAGGTAGGTCCAGGTAACTCTCTCCCTCTCTTATTTGTTTCAGTTTTCTATTTCTTCTGTTTTGTTTTGATTTAGTAAAATACTAAACCATTTTATAAAATCCTGGAAATAATTAGGGGTGCTGTCTGAATTATTCCAGTGACCCATAACAACTTCCAACATTTTTGGAGCATCTAGAATATATATAGCATTTAAATAGCTCCAATACAAATATGTTTGAATTAATTCAAAGCCCAAATATGTCCTGCAAAAATATAAACCATTTTTTCTAGATTCGTCCACCTCAATCCAGAAATGTTGAACATTTTCAGAGGGCATTTTGAGTTCAATGAAAAAGATTTTATTTTGACCCTAGTTGAATTCATTTGGTGCTAGTGTTTAAGCATCCCCATTTCAAGATTAATTGAAATTGAAAAAAGATGCATGGATGCAATGCCACTAATTACAAGAAGATTTCTAGGGCTGTGACATTCTTCATATTGCATGAGTCTGTCCCTCTACATCATGTCATCTTGCTTAAGGTGTTACTCTGTTTTTAACTTAATACTCTAGATGCATGCTGGATAGCGGTCGATGAGTGGAGTAATAGTAGTAGATGCAGGTAGGAGTCGGTCTACTTGTCTCGGACGTGATGCCTATATACATGATCATACCTAGATATTCTCATAAGTATGCTCAATTCTGTCAATTGCTCAGCAGTAATTTGTTCACCCACCGTAGAATACTTATGCTCTCGAGAGAAGCCACTAGTGAAACCTATGGCCCCTGGGTCTATCTTTATCATATCAATCTCCTACTACTTAGTTATTTACCTTGCCTTTATTTTACTTTGCATCTTTATCATAAAAATACCAAAAATATTATCTTATAATATCTATCAGATCTCACTCTCGTAAGTGGCCCAATAGGGATTGACAACCCCTATTTGCGTTGGTTGCGAGGATTTATTTGTTTTGTGCAGGTACGAGGGACTCGCACGTAGCCTCCTACTGGATTGATACCTTGGTTCTCAAAAACTAAGGGAAATACTTACGCTACTTTGCTGGATCATCCGTTCCTCTTTGGGGAAAACCAACGCAGTGCTAAAAGAGGTAGAAGGTACTCGTACTTTGGGCACTGCAAATGAAACACAGTAGATTCAGTAGGAAGAAAAATGCATCAATGGCGGGGGCTGCCATCCTAGGATTACCTGGAACCAAGGGACTTGGATTTATCGGGGATGGATGAAGAATTCGTACCTGGTTCTCCATGAGAAAACCCTATGCAATCGCCGAGAGGGGTTTTTCTCTGAACAAGCAGACGAGGGAGAAGGGGATTCAGGCCCAGTGAAATATTGCCGCTTCATCTGTCCAACTTACTTCTAAAGCTGGAAAGGGGGGTTGCGATTTGATGGCTCATTAGGCATTACTGCGGCGCTACGACCGGGGTGTGTCTACCGTGAAGTTGTGCACTCTAATTTGTGGATATGGCACGTGGACCTCGTTGTCGGTTGCCCCACATATCAGCGAAAGGAAGTAGAAAACAGGAGTAACTAGTTACACATAAATATATTTTTTGACAGAGAGATACTCCCTCTGTAAAGAAATATACAAATCTTTTATATCACAGGCTCACCTTGCCGAGAAATGTACTCCCTCTGTAACGCACGGGCATTATGGGGGTTCAACTTTTTTTATGGGGGTTCAGCTGAGAATATAATACTCAGATAGGCTCACGGTTCTGGACTTTGGGCCGCAGGCCGACCCTGCATGTTTGGGGGCCCATGTGTTCTACCTTAGCGCTTTTCATATTGCAAGCGATTGGTACGGCGCTGGTTTTAGATGCTGTCGCAAGGCGAATACACGAAATTGAATAAAGCATGACAGCTATTGGAATGAAATCGAACGACAGTTCCTAACCAGCAATCAGAGTTGCAATTCTATCAATGATATACCATGTGATAAATAATACTATCGTACTACTTATACACACAGGACACTTGTTTCACCATGCCAGATTATGACATCAAAATCTCTCGGAGGATAGATCAGTTCGGCAGTTGCATGCTGCTACTGAAGAATTTCAAAGTTGATTTGGACCAGCTCTCCTTGCCGAGAAAGTTCGATTTTGACATCATCCTCTACCGCAAGATATGATTTAGATTTGAACCTTTACCATCCTTTAGCATCAATCATCATGCGACCATCCTTTGTACTTACGGTATATTGAGCAGGTTCATTCACACCAAGGCTGCGCATGGTAAGAGAAACTTGGCCGCGGTCGCCCAGATTGTTGAACAACTCCCTTGTTGCTCTAGGAATTCTCTGTTTGCAAACACGAAGACATACCCAAACAGTTAGATCAACATAGTGAATCATGTGAAACAACATGGAAAGAAAAAAGAACGAAGCACTTGGGCGGCCAATGCTTACCAAGAAGGTGGACATGTCGGTTTTTGTAAGGACTTTGGTATATGAGGTGTGAACTGCAGCCCAGTTTGTTGCCGGTGCAACTGCACGGGCCGGAGCAGATGCAAGTGCAAGTGTTGGTGCAGGTGCCGAAGTCGCTGCTGCTGCCGGAGATGGTGCTCATTGTAGAGCTAGTGCCGGTGTCGGAGCAGGTGCCGGTGTCGATGCCCGATCCTCCGGTAGATCAGACTGATCCGCTGATGCGGTCGGTGCCCAATCCTCAGCTGGATCAGACTGAGTTGCTGCCGCTGTCAGTGCTAGAGCAACTGTCGGTGCTCGATCTGTGCGAGACAGCGGCGATCATGTCTGGTCTGCTATGATCAGCTTTCTAACTTGACTAGGATCAATGACCGTGATCTAGTCTTTTTCTTCATTTCTTTTAAATGCGAGAAGGACTAATTATGGTGTTTTTGTTAAACCAAACTACAGTTCATCATAGGGATTCAGCTTGTACTCAGACAACAGACTGATCCAATTTTTTCCAGTAATATAAGTGATGGACAGTGCCTTCGTTACCGACACGACATAAGAAGTGAAACCTGCAAAAATAGCCATCGTAGAGCAAACCAAACGGTTTATTCTGTGATGAATGTCACATGGCAAAACCTGCATCGTAAAATTGCAGGAAAAGAAAGAAAACATGAAATTAAATCAATAAGATTTAGACAGTAAATCAATAAGATTTACTTGATGTGACACGAGTGAATCCTTACCAGGAAATCACTATGTTGAAGTACTAAACAGAAGATTGATCGTCCAACTACGCGTGGCATGCAGGGGCCCCGCCTACTCCCACAAGCAGGACAATCCAAAGGTCGTGACAAATCGTATGGACCGAACATCCATGGGACTGGAAATCCAGGTGGGTGCGATAAACCCTGCAATGCATACAGATATTGGAGTGTAACCATAATTGATAAACTGTCCTCACAAAAAATATGATCTGGATACTTCAAAATATACTGACTGAATTGAGTGGACAGACATTAACATAGACTGTTCTCAGGACTGACCACACACCAAAAGCGGCAGTACTAATAAACAATACAGGGTTCACAAACACAAATCAAGTACTGAACAATAGTACTTACTACAGACAAGCAAAGTTGCACTAACTAAACTCTGTAGACTATTTCTTGCCACCGACCTACGGGATGAACCCCGCATAACTGACTAGGCCATGGACTTCATGTGAGATGTCTACATGCACCATCACCATCTTGTCAACCTTGGAGAACCTAACAAAGTGGTCTTTCCACTCATAAACATGATGATGAAGACAGGCCACATCAGATTTGTTGGGAAGCTTTACAAGAACCACACCATTCGTAATTGAAGGCACAGCCAGGAAATTGTTGTGGTCAAGTACAACCTCGAGAACACGCATGACAACAATGCTATAGGAAAACACCAGTTCAGGACACGTGGCGACAAGGACACAGCAGCTGGATAGTTCAGCAGTAGAACTCATCATCAGGTCTTCCAGTTCACACGGCATGACTTTGAGAACTTCATCTCCACCGCGGACCTGGTTCTAATTCAAACAGAAACCATATTTTATTACTACCTCCGTTCAGAAATATAAGATGATTTTCGATATTATATTCCATATATGACTACATATACGCACAGAAATGAGTGAACAAAGACACTAGAACATGTCTTCAAAGGCATGAGAGCAGAGGGATTACATGCAATATCCATAACACAAGTTACTGAGGCAAATATACCCTCTTAAAAGGTAGCATTGATGTTCATAAAGTACTCCCTCCGTCCCAAAATTCTTGTCTTAGATTTGTCTAGATACGGATGTATCAAGTCACATTTTAGTATTAGATACATCCGTATCTAGACAAATCTAAGACAACAAATTTGGGACAGAGGGAGTAGTTGAAAGTAATCTATAAGAAATCAGTGTCAACCTCTCGCATGTTTTGGTCAAAAGAGGAATTTAGAACCGTCATTTGGCACACTAAAATCACATGCAAGATCACCCAGAAAGTTGTACTACCAGTACTAGTACTGCGTGTTAGATGAAAAAACACGATCAAGATCGAGAAAAAGATCGTCAACAAGAGACATTACCTGGACTTTCTTAATGAGGGATCCCAGAGAGGGGGACTTGGACAGGGCGATGGCTTTGAGCTTGTCTGCGGTAGTCTCGGTGGGGTGCTTGCGCTTCTTTGTACCATGAGCCTCGACGGTTTTGGCCAGAGCCATAGACATCACGTCGGCCGGTGCTCTGGCGTCCATCCAAGAGAGGAAGCTGAGAGAGAAGAGTGAAAGGAGGAACGAGATGACGGAGAAGCGAAGCGAGTGGGGATTTTTTTCAAGAGAGGAAGCCGAGAGAGAAGAGTGAAATGATGGTTGCTTCGCCCGTCCAACTTACTTCTGGAAAGGAGTGGGTTTTGTGATTTGATGGCTCATTGGGCATTACTGCGGCGGTTCGATCGGGGTAGTCTACCGTCACTCTACTACAGAGTAATTTAGTGCATGGCTAGTGGACCTAGGTGCTGGCTGTCCCACACGTCGGCGAAAGTGAGTAATTTAGTGCATGGCTGGAGGAGGATCCGCACGGTAGAGCGTGTCCACTATTTTTCTGGAAAAAAATGATTACATCAAGCGTTTCCACTCTTATGATGGAGGAGTGCGAAACACGGCAGCCACTTGAACATACATAGTGCTCCTACTACTAGGCATGTGCAGTGGTTCATACGTCAGTACTACACAATCTTGTTGCTAGTGTAGTAAGATATGACAATAACAAATGATGTTGTGCGCATGTCAACTACTCCTATATGTAACATAGTACTGCTTTTTCGACTGTCTGGTCGAGAATGAACGGTGAGATCAATGTTAACAGAACTAGGTCCACATCGCACGGAGAGTACAGTGCTACATTACTCCACGAAACATGAACCATATGAAGCACGAATAGTGTTAGGCAGGGTGTATGAAGGGTGCACGGGATGGGAGAAAAAGTTCCCTTCTCGACCCACTTTTGGGTGTTTGGCAGAGTGCATGAAGGGTGCATGAGTCCACACTAGTAGGTTGACAAAAATACACAAAGCGGAAACAACTATATTGAGATGAGAATGCAACCAAACACACCCACACGCTTTGTGCTACAGTGATTGATCTGCACCGTCTGAGTTTGATCCAACGGTCATGTTGCGCCGAGACATGGACATGCCCATGCAGAGGGCGCCTAAACACCACCGAAGTCCCTCTGCTTCTCAAGGCGCACGACGTTGGTGATGCAGGGTGCAACCGCCCGCAGAGCCTGCTCCCGGTCAACGGGAGCCAGCTCGTCAAAGACGGCGTCCAATGGCACGAATGGATTCCGGTGACGGGGCCCTGAAAGGATTCGCCCGGCAACGGCGACGGCATCCTGCAACCCCTCCTTGTCCACCTCAGCCCCCACCATCACGCAGAGACGGCTCAGCTCCTCGGAGATATAGGTGAAGAACGAGACCAGGTCAGGAAGTCGCAGCTCGTTGAAGTCGACCGGGTGGTCGAACGGGTTTAGCCCGACGGCGGGCATCGTCGCGCTGGCATGACGGTAGGCATCACGCAGCCGCAACACGTGCGTGGCAACTTGGTTCACCAAGTGGCTGAGGCGATCCTGGACCTCGTCACGATCAGCTCGCTCACACTCCAGCCGGCTCCCCTGACGGCCTATCGTATCTCCCGCTTTCTGCAGCAACACCGCCGACGCCTCGAGCATCTTTGTGGTGGATGCCTGCCGCTTTTGAAGCTCCATGAACTCCCGCACATAACGGAGGAGCATGGCACTCCTCTCCTCCTTGAGCTCACGGAGCTCCACGTCCTTGGCCCTGAGCTCCGCATCCTTGGCATGGAGCTCCTGTGTCAGGAGCCTCACCTCGAACTCCGTGATCTACTGCGCCGCCATGGCACCAGGTAGAAGCAATGGGGAGAGGAAGCAAAGGGGGCGAAATGGCTGAAAGGCAATGCAATCTACGAGAAGGCGGAGGGAGCGGGGAATCTTTTGGTTTTCACCCCGGTAAAACACCAGTCGGCGACTTCTCACATCAGGGAGCAGTGGGTTTTTACAAGCGGAGTCATCGTGACTAATTGCTGCCGCGCCTGCTCCCGTCAATCAAAAAATTAAAAATCCTGTCGCGCCTGCTCCCGTCAATCAAAAAATTAAAAATCCTGCCGCACCCAAACACCAGAGCAACGCCGCAGTGGATATTTAAATTTACCCGCCGGCAAGTAGATAAAAAAGGGGTGAAAAAACAAATGTGGTGGTGGCCTAGCTAATCGGACGAACTAGCCCAACTAGCTAGCCACCGTGCTTCACTGATGTACTCGGCGGGAAAGATGGTCTTTCGTGATTTGATGACTCATTTACTTGCTTCGGTTCTACGACCGAGGAGGACCCAGAAAATGCGCAGTAGGGCGTCCCACGTCAGGAAGAATATATGCGTGCACCACCCGGGAGGACCCCGAAATCGCGTGGTAGGGTGTGCCACGTTTGGGCACGGAGGAAAAATGTGTGTGTAAAAATATACTGTATCAGACGTAGTACCTATGGTTTGACCTCGGGACCCAGCCAGTCGGTCGAAAACACCCCACTAGCCACAACGTCTCTTGTTCTAGGCGATTCTTCTATTCTCGAAGCTTTTTTAGTTGTAATAACACCACGGCAAGCTAGCGCCGCTCTTCGTGTGTGCCCGTGCAAAGGTTAGATGATGGAGAGAAGAGAGATTGAGATCGCATACCTGGGACCCACCAGTAAGTGAGACAACGGTCATGCACGTGTTGACGAGGCACTCCCTCTACTCTACTCAACGCAAGTACTGTATAAAATCAAGTTATGGGACAAAGCCAACAACCGTTCGTTTTTTCAGGCTATCGACTTACACTTTGTAGTCCAGGTTGCCAGTTCGAATCTCGTCTTTCAGATTTGTTAGTTTTAGGTCCAAATTTGATTAACGACAAGTGGGACACCCGTGTGTTGTTCTGATATTTCAGTGTAGGATGGTTTTTTTTGAAAAAACACTTTGCGCGGTTAGACAAGTAACGACGCGAGTTACATGTATTTTGCAAGTTTACGAACAAAAATGACAGCGGCATAGAATATCACATCCACCACACAGCTTAGATACTATGGGGATACGAGTTTTTACACCGTTGGAAGTGAGATCCAATGGCTTGGGAGTAGTCTTTGTAATTATGCGCAATTTCCAAACTCTCCAAAGTTTTTTTGCAAATAAAACATTCAGGCCTCGTGCGTGCCACTGCATCTTCGAGCCAACGGCTCCCCAATGCTCATATTAGGTGCCCCCGTAGCTTAATTACCCGCTACGGTGATATGAGCATCTAGGTCGTATGATCAGTGATCAGATGACACATGCGTAGTACTTGTACTTTCTGCACATTTCCCAAACTCTATCAGCCGTATATTGCAAAAACATTCAAACCTCCTACTATGGGCCGTTAGATCTCAGTGAACTCGTATCACCATAGAATCTACGGTGCGGGAGCACCTCATACTCTCCCGTGCGAGAAAACATAAGGTGCTATCGCAGCTTGGATGCTACGGTGATACGAGCTTGGAGGTTGTTTGATCTGAGATCCAATGGCATCTGAGCAGTCTTTGTGCTTGTAAGCAGTGGCCAAACTCTTTTGGGGCTTTTCTACAAAAAACCATTTGAACCACCGAGGAGGTGTTGGATCACAAATCCAACGCCTTCGAAGAGCTTGTATCACCAAAGCATCTAAGGTGTGGTAGCACATGATATTCTTACATACAGGAGAATATGATGTCCTCCTTCATCTTAGATGCTACAGTGATACGAGCTTCGAGGTCGTTGGATATGGGATCAAAGGGCATCTAAGTAGTTTTTGTACAAATTGTGTGCAATTCTCAAACTCATCAAGGTTTCCTGCAAAAATATTAAGACACATCATGTGAGCTGCTATATCTCAGATCTACAAGCTCCAAGCAACTCGTATCGGCATACAACATCTAAGGTATGGGGGCACATGATATTCTCCCGGGGAGGAGGGGTGGGGGGTGCACAACCAATCGGTGGTTGGGAGGGTGGGGACAAATATAATCTAAACAACCCTAAACAGAGCTCCACAATTTTATCTAAGGTCGAGGGGTTGACCCCTGACAATCATAGCTCCGCCTAAACACAACATTTGCGTACTGTAGTACTAGACTTCATATTCATGTTTCAGTTTCATGTTCATTTTAAATATTGAACTGAGGACCATGGATGTCTTACATTTTACTCCCTTCGTTCCTAAATATTAGTCTTTTTATAGGCTTCAAATGGACTGGCACATACTGATGTATATAGACATATTTTAGAGTCTAGATTCACTCATTTTGCTCCGTATGTAGTCACTTGTTGAACTCTCTAAAAGACTAATATTTAGGAATAGAATGAGTATTTTTGAATTCGTGTCATACACGCATGGTTTGGAAAAATAGATGCACTATACTTATTGGATTGTTGTTGTGTTCGTGCGTGTGTGTCTCTATGTGTGTGTGTGTGTGGCCATATGCTTGATACATACAAAGTTTTCTCACCTCCATATTGTTCATCTTTTAAATTTGAATTTGCATGGGAAAACTTACTAGGGATACCATGAAATGTGAAATCCACGTTGAGATCACTATATCACAAACTCACTCTAATTCAACAACTCGTCATAAATCAATTACCACGTTGAGATTAGTATTTGCAAGGAAAATATGGGTATTGTAATACACATAGATTCGTTCGGCAATTTAAAAGGTTCCTTTCGTATTCTCGAATGGTAGGACCCAACGGCGTACCAGCCAGACCTTGGCTCGTGTTGATCCTAAAAAAACAGGCTCGTGTCCTTCGGTGGCGTGCGTGGTACGCACATTAGGCAACCCCAACCAGTCGAGCCTCAGCGTTTCAAGTCGAAATATTTGGTGGCCAGAATTCCAGCCCTAGGAAATTCCCCTCATGTCCCTGGTCCATAATGACTACCGATGAATAATGGAGGGATGCTTTAGTAACTAGACAACGTTACCTACCGTGCCGAGCATGGTTCAATTCCCTCAGTTGCCGCTCGTCAAGGTCACCCGTCAACTGCATTGCCTAGTACTACTACTACTACACCAGGATGAGCACAGAATTGAGCCTGTTTGTTCATGCCTAGTACTTGAGTTAATATATCAGGCAATGCACTGGTACAGAGGGATTATCCTTTTACTCTGCATATATAACTTGTCTGAAGTCTATCTAAGCAAAATGTTTGACCAAATCCTTTCTCAAGAAATACAACAGGACATATGTACAGCTTGAAAATTTATTGCATGATGCAGGTTATGATATTGTTTCAAATCCTGGATCTTAAATTTCAGAAAATCCAAAAGCGAGAATAAATTCTTGAAACTAAGCATGGTCACGTGATATGGCACAAATATTACTTTGTAAGTTTTTTCTTCAATTTGAGACAAGCTGCTTATGACAAGTTGCACAAATGAAGAGCCAAGATATTTTGGAACAAAGACCTATCACATTAAGGCGAACGCTTTCACTATTGAAACCGTGGGCGTTTACGTGCCACCACAAGTCCCCACTTCTCATCGGCAGGTGCCGTCCGAGCAAGCGTGTGAGTCGACGGGAGGCGTGCGAGCAGACCGCTGCGCCGGCTGTCAAGGAGGCGTGCGAGAAGACCGTTGTGCAGGCTCACCGGGAGGCGATCCCTTTGACCAGGCTCCGCCGCCCACCATTGTCCCAACTGCTCCCACTTTTAGTGTCGCCGGCGCTGCAGTTTAAAATCAACCCCGCACTACCCGGTATCACTACAATCCTCTCTCTTCCTCTCCGATTCTCCTGTCGTCTACCTCCAACTAGTCTGACCTAAACATACGCAATGCCGCATCACGATGGTCTGCCCTTAGTGTTCGAGTTTCCTGAGGAAGACACCCAGCTGGAGTCTCAAGAACATTAGGCGCTTTGGGACGAGCTTGAACTGGCCTTGCGGGAAGACGACGCGCCTGTCCCCGCTCCCGTTCCGGCTCCCGTTGCCCCGACTGTGCTAGCGCCCATTCCCGTGCACCTGCCAGCGCATACGCCTGCGTGTGCACTGACGTGCACGCCCGTGCCGGTGCCCGTGCATCTGCCAGCGCATGCGCCTACGCATGCACTGACGTGCGCGCCCATGCCGGTGCCCATGCACACGAATGTCTCCGCCGCGTTGTTGACAGCGCCTGTCCCCGCGCGGGTGCCAGTGACCCCCTCAGCGGCATGGATGGCCACCGTCGACCGCTTCCTTGCACCAACGCCAGTCGCCTCCTCCCGCCAGTTGACCCGCTCCGAAGTCCAGAATATTTTGGCCTTCCTTGAATCTAGGCCAACGTCCAGGAGTACGCCAACAACGGTGCAAGACGCCGCCGTCGCCGTCGGTCAGTGGCCCAATGACACACAGAGCACGGCAGAGGAGCCGCTTCCCACCACGAGACGCCCCCGCCGCCGCCACGTAATCTAAATTTGCCATGAAAAATGTTCGGATTGCCATGCTTAAAATCTGAACGTTTATCATTTTCGTTTATTTTATATCGATCGTCGTATAATTTAAAGTCGGAGTCAGACTGAACGAAATGTATGGTTTGATCGATTGAATGTTCTGCTAGAGCCGTATCAAATTAAATATAAAACGTCATCAAGCCACATGTATTCCTTGTCATCCAATGACCTAGACTGCTTCAATTTCGAGCGCTCAACACGTTTAGCGTGCCGTTAATTTCATGCCAAAAATAGTGCTAATCACATGACAACACGCAAATAATATCCTAGTAGTTAATATCCGCATGCACTTAATGTACTTCCAAATTAACGTGCATTGCACGTACACACTGACTAGTGCTGCTAGTACGTGAAACTGGTGCCGTGACTTGTGAACGCGTCCAGATATGGTCAACGGCAACATCGCCCGCGAGTTCTTCCTATTTGCCCGTGCGTCTAAACGCAGAAGGGGAGGAGAGAGAGAGAGCACACATGGAACCCACTAGTAAGTGAAGGCGAATAGTACTAAAAATAATATTACATGTTATCCATTAATTAGCCTGTGGTAATATAAAAACATTATTGGAACAAAGGGGGTACAACAAACATTGCTATTCTACTTATGTTGCCTATTGACGTGTGGCTTGAAGGCCCGGTCGCATGTTCGATCCTCGTCCTTTATTTTTTAATTTGTATATGGGTCCAAATTTGTTTCATGACATGTGGGACCCTCGGTGTGTAGTTTGTAGCACTTTAATTTGTGGGTCGAAATTTGTTCCATTCCAAGTGGACTATCGGTGTGTAGTTTTGTAGCTTATTTATAATAATTAAGGAGAACAACATAGGTTTTTAAATAATACCATGGTGCAACGTTGAAGGCGAGAAAGGACGTGTGAGAGAGCGATGACCGAGCCAGAGGGAAATCAACTAGGGGAGTTGCGTGGGTTGCAATGGTGTTTGGAGTAGTTGTGGGCCGAATGCTACGAAAATATAATCTAAACCGACCGAAACAAATGCCTACACAAATTAATCCAAGGTTCGAGTGCCCCTCGCAATGTAAATAGCCCCGGCTTTGCGAGGGATGGAGAGGTAGTAGCTTCAACGCGTGGAAGATACGGTGTGAGAAAGCAAGGTCAATCGAGAGACATATAGATAGAGAGACAAAGTGAGTGTGGTCTGACATTCATTGAACAAATATATATGCTCTAGAGAGATATTGTCCAATTGATCTTTTTGGCAAGGGTGAGGGCTGTAAGATAGAGCTTGAGAGATGATCCAGTCACAGACGTGGAGATATATTTTGTGCGTGCGAGGAAGCAAGGTCATCCAATCACATAGGGTCGCCGTGCGATCGAAAGAGTGAGACGGGTTGGAGAGAGTGACCTAGATAGACGATGTGCATGAGAGATTATACAATGTGAATAGGTCGAATTGGTCTCTAACATGGTGATATATCATTTTTGTCCGAGAAAGAGCGAGGTCAATCGAGACATACGAAGAGAGAGAGAGAGAGAGAGAGAGAGAGAGAGAGAGAGAGAGAGAGAGAGAGAGAGAGATTGAGTGAGCGTGGCCCACCATGAGGTCGAAAGAGTGGCGGTGGCTTGGATGGACTGACCTAGATAGACAATCTGCGTGAGAGAGTATAGAGTGTGTCGATCGAGGCCCGAACAGGGAGATATATCATTTGTGTGTGAAAGAAAACGAGGTTAAACGAGACTCAGATAAAGAGAGCGAGATTGAGCGAGTGTGGCCCGCCGTGC
>NC_057806.1:575074581-575075359 GCF_018294505.1 Triticum aestivum
AAACACAACATTTGAATGTACATAGTACGAGACTTAATATCGATGTTTCAATTCGGTGTACATTGTAAGATTTGAACTGAGGACCAGGCATATGGGTAATTATTTTGAATTCGCGCCATACTAAGTTTCGAAAAGTTGACATTGACTCAGTTTGTTGTGCTATTTTGTAGGTCATATGTTTGAACCCATCCAAAAGTTTTCCCACTACCATGGTGTTCATCATATACATATGAATTTGTATTAAAAAAGTAGCATGGATACAGTGAAATGCGAAATCCACGTTAGAATTGGAGATCGCTACGTGACACACACTCTAATTCAAATAACTAACTACATGACACACACTCTAATTCAAATAACTAATTATGTGACACACACTCTAATCCATGTTAGCGTGGGTACCATTTTGATTTTTTTTCAAATAACTCCTCATTAATTAATTTATAGTACTCCCTCTCTTCACTTTTATAAGACCTTGAAGACACTTCAGACAATGTGCAAAATAGTTCATTTTAAGTTGTCTGAAATGACTTACAAAAGTGAACGGATGGATTATCTCGTTTCGAATGACTAATTATTGCAAGGAAAACACGGGCATGGTAATACATACAGATTCGTTTGCAAATGAAAGAAGATTCGTTTGCATTCTCAAATGTAGGCGCACCAGGCAGACCATGATCGTGTCGTGGTGGACGCTGCTTCGGTGCCTTAAAGGCAACTGCCTTTGGGTCACTGACATGTGGGCCAGCCACCTGTTGGGCCCACATGTCATGGACAC
>NC_057806.1:575075671-575181115 GCF_018294505.1 Triticum aestivum
TATAAGGGGCTGTTTGGTTTCCAGCCACATATTGCCACACTTTGCTACACCTCACCTTAGGCAAGTTTGACCAAGTTAGGTGGGTGTTTGGTTCTAGCCACACCTAAGGCAAGAATTTTTTATGAGCAGTGAACCCCACGTGTCATAGACACAAAAAGTGTGGCAAGATTCCCTTAGATAAGCCAAAGTGTGGCTAACAATTTGAGCAACTCAAGTTAGGCAAGTGTGACAAGTGTGGCAAAAAGTAATGTGGCAATATAAGGCAAACATAGTCACAATCCAAACAGCCCCTAAGTTCGCGCTTCCATGTTTTGGATTGAAATATCCGGCGGCCCCAATTCCAGCCTTGCAAAAGCTCTCTTCTCCACCGTCCCCTTTCGCGCCCAGATTGCTCAAATCCCTAATTCGCTGCCAACCCTCGAATCACCCCTCGTCTCATCTCTTTCCCCACCGTTCCCCACCTCTGTGCCAGACGACGATGACGAAGACGACGGTCGTGCTTCACCACCGCACCGGAGCTACCTCATCTACGCCCTCGTCCACCGCACCCGGTGGTCCATCGACAACGTCGGCCACCACAACCGATGTGCCTCACAGACACCGAGTTCCACCGCATCAGGTGCGCTTCACCAACGCCGTCTCCCAGCTCACCGGGGCTACTTCACCGAGCACATCATCGCACCTTCGCCCCCCGAGGCCGTTGGGGCTTCACCAACGGTCTCGTCCACCGCATTGTAGCGCTCCGCTGCCACTCAAGATCTGCATCCGTGCGCGGCCAGCCAACGCCAGCGCATCACCCTCAACGGCTCTGAAGTGACCCGCACTCTAGCTAGGCGAGCATGCCCAAACGCTGGCCCAAACCAGGTATCCACACATCACTCCCTTGTGCACTGCTCCGACAATGTTTGGATATCCTTTCACTGCTCTCTTAGCTTACACGCCTATGCAACTATGACTTTAACTCTTATTTCTTCTGGAGATATCATCTGAAACAAGCAAATCCATTTTTTAGCGAAGCATGACGGCGCTACCGGATCTGGTACACATCCTGCACACCCGTATAACCTTGTAAGTATCTGTCCTCTAGTACAACATCAAGGTCGATAACTCTTATTTGATCAACCATTCGCCGTGTCAAAAATGCAGAGGGGGATGCAAGGAGCACAAGGCCTGCACATCCAAGCAAGTGGTAACATGGACTTGTACATGGAACATCCCAAGCGCAAGCAGAGCTGCAGTGAGCCTGTGCAACGAGCTAGCGTAAGTCCCTGCATTTCATTTAATTCGTACTGGCATTCATATATGATTTGTGTGCAGTGGCTGATCCACGAACTCAAGTTACCAGGGGCGAACATTTAACTTAAAAAATACGAAGGCACTTGCACTCTGGAAATCAGCATAACTTGAGAAATGTGAAGCTACATGCACTTTGAAAACTAGCTAATGATCCAAAGTAGTTCAGATTATAAACACTAAATGATGCAAGCACCAAAAAACACAAAATGCAACATGGTGTACAAGGACTACAAACATGGTATGTACCTGCTTGAATTATTTGTTCTCTGGCTGAAAATATCGAAGTGTAATTGCACGTATAACCAGTGCGCAAACTACATATCAATATATATATATATCCTGCACAAGTATGCCAATAGTTTCAAACAACCGATTAGAAAAGTATTTATGCTATGTTGTCATGATACAGGGACTTTCTGGTAGATGACCTCGACGTTTCCTCAAGCTATGAAAATGCACTATAATTTGCTTGTCATCAATGCCTGCAAATCTCTGTCTCTCTCAACATAGTAGATCATCATTAGACACTAAATCCTTCAATGAGCTTGCAAAATGCTTGCATTAGATCCCTCATTAGACACTATATGTTCATCACCAGGAGCATGTAAAATGTTTGCATCAAATCCTTCATTAGCAGTCTGTTCATTAGACACTTCAGGCTCAAGAACAACATGAGCTTGTATGTTTGCACCGGAAACTTGATTAGATACATCAGATTCAGTCAGTTCAGTATTGATTGGGGGAGTTATAAAATAAGTAGAAATTGGTTTCATTTTCTCATAGATTCCCTACATACAAGCAGTTTTACAACACCGTCAGGTTTAACTATTGGCCAGAAATTGAAGAGTTGAATTAGATATAATCGGGGATGTGATGTACTTGCTCGTTGCGCATGCTACTCTTGCAAGCTGCGACTGTCCGTTTGCGCAAGCTCGATGCCATGCCCGTGCTGCCGCCACTGCCTCCCATGCAGGCTACACCCAGGGTTGGATCTTCATCTTCTTGTCCTTCCGTTCGCTTGAAGCCTGGCGACCGCCCTCCAACAAGGGCGCGAGGAAGTGTTGTGTCAGTCTGTCCAGCGGCGGCTAGGTTAGGAGCGAACCAGACTGGAGGCTGGAGCGAATGAATTGGGATTTTTCCTGCTGTCGATCGATATGGGAGGCGCTCGTTTGGGCCGCGAGCCTGCTATAGGGCCTGCCTTGCACTTATGTTATTGGCCCATCCAAATTGAAACATTTTTCTTCATTTTTTACATTGCTTGCTCGTGCGTTGGGACGAACAAAACTAGCATGGGCCAACCTGGACGACTCAAACTAGGTGCACACTTTCCAGCCACCTGAGGCGGCCGCCCATACCAGCCCCTATGGTGGCCTTGCCCCTTTTTTCGTGTATGATTGGATAGTGAAAAATATTCTAGTGGCGCTTTTGATTTACCCACAGAATGGTTGAATTGCTTGTTTCTATGAACCGACTTCGCCAATAATGTGAAGGATGCCAGTCTTTTCATCCTATTGTAGATTGCTTAGACCTCGATATGCCAAAAGTAATCGCATGAAATATGCAGTAAAAGCCAGTGTGATGTGTTTGGCTATAACTAGTCTAACTACACGTCCTCATATAACATGTCAAGGACGCACCATTTTACCAGATTAACCATTCGACTTACCCATGCAGTGTGGGAAGAAAGAAGTATTGGGACTGCGTATCCAAGCAATTGATGCCATGGACTCCTTCGTACAACCTTGTAAGCAAAAAAGAAGTTGCAGTGTGCCTGTACAAAGAACTAGCGTAAGTTCAGTTACCTGCTTCTCGAAATTTTAGTTAGCCACTTATTGCAAAATTGTTCAATTATGTTGCTTGGCTTAATTTAGTTTGCTACTGATTACATAATGGCACAGCCTATTAATCATATTGTAGACTGCGCCTATGTGTTTGATACTTACTGTTAAGAATTACATGTTTGCCTTAACTTAAATATCTACTTGTTTGTTTAACTGCTTTGCTGCTGCAACAACGGGTTACAATGATGTTAATAACTACTTTTCATCATCCAATTGAAACTTTTTAATTCCTTGTTTGTTTAACTAGTTTGCTGTTATAACTCCTAGTGGAGATGTTTTGCTAACTTCAACTTTTCTGAATCCAATCGGAACTTTAATGGCAAAACAGGTTAGCCCAAGATCAAAGAGCAAGGTCCCCATGGACGTTGCATCATCCCACAGCAGTGGCACCGGCCCAATCGTGCATTATGAATTACCAACTGCTGATGATCTAGAGGCTAAACTAGTGGTAGAAAGAGATTCTCCTTCTGCACTTAGAGATGAAGTTGACATGTTGAGTAAGCAAACAGCGCAATCACAAGCAGTACTCAAGACAACCATTAAATATTTGGTGGATTTCAAAACGAAGCAAGCTGAGACTGACCAGATTGTTAAGGTCCTGAAGGAAAAAAGGAAATTAAATTCCTACTTGGTAAATCATAGGTGAAATGTTCTTTCCATAGTTGAATAACCTTTGTGTTGTCTGTTCATGTAATCAATCAAACCATTTGTTTTAGAGATCATGTAATAATTTTTTTTGGTTTGTAATTTTATTTGAGCACAAGTTTGTATTAATTGGTAAGACTCGGAGACATTTATTTTGGATTGCTGTGCCAGACCTACAAATATGCCAATCGGGCTGAATGTGCATTCAGCAATAGTAGTAGTATAGATGGACCATAAGTGGCACGCATCAGAAAGGGCCAAGATGCTGGCTAAAAAAAGGATGTTGTTGTAGCCAAAAAAAAGTACAACGGCCTGCCTTATGTATGTTAGTTGATATTATTTATCCATATACTCTATAAGTGTTTATATGTCTGTTAGTTCTGTACATTCTTGGTTGATTGACTCAATATTTGAATCTTGATATATCGCTTGTGTACATATCTAAATGGGAGTACACATTATGTTGCGTGTGACATTTGAGTTGGACATGAAGTGTTCCAAATATTCGAATTCACCTTAAACTAGATTCTAGTTTCTGAATTTGAGTATCAGCATTTGTAAACCATATTCATATATGACAGTGGAATACATCTTTGTCGTCCTTTTGAAGATATATAAAAACACATAGAATGATTTATAAAGATTCATATAGGAATACAAAATGGATTCGAATTTAGTTGCCGGGGTAAACGTGGATGCTTATTGTCCCAAAATTCAAAAGAAGCGGCAAAATGTCCACTCCCATGTCGGCTGCCCGAAGCCAAGTGTTTGGGAGATGGAAATTACTGTCTAGCCATGACACAGACAATCCATCAGCCCGATTTCCACCGCTCTAAATAGGGGTAGGTTAGTAACTTCAATTAGACGTGACACGACCGCCTCTGAGCCCATTCCGACACGGTGGGCGTAAAACATGGGCGGCAAAACTCATTTGATTCAAGCTCGTTCGAAAGACCTCTGTTTCTCCCTCCATTCCCCATTCATACACGGTGGGCGGCAAAACAAACTCGACTCGGCCGAAATCCATGTAGGCAAATATTTTCAATAGGGGCAGGTTTGTAACTTCACGCAGATGTGACACAACCGCCCTACCTGTCAGCCCCGTTCATACACCGTGGGCGCCAACCACCCTCTCCTCGCCCGAAATCGCTTTGGGCAAATATTGGCGAGATGCGAGATTACCGTCCTATCCCCAACCGACGAGACGTCCAAATTTTAAACGGGGGCTAAGTTCGTAACTTTCCCATATTTCAGACAGGCGCGTCCCGAAAACATGGTTCCCCATACCTCTCCCTCCATTTTCCCATTCATACACCGTTCGCGCTAGAACACCCCATCCCCACACCAGCCTCCGTCCGCCACCCCATCCATCACCGCCGTCCTCCACCACATCCATCGCCACCGTCCTCCACCAGGCCGGAGCGCCTACCAAGACCGCGTCGTCCACTGCTAGAGATGGACGTTTCTCATCCACGGCGACGGACCAATAGCCTTGCATCGCATCCTCTCGCTTCATCGGCGCCGTCGTCCTCTTTGCCGGGGCCGCTCACACGACCTTCTCTTCCACCGCAATGGGACTTATCCCTCGATGCACCCGTCTACCATCGCAGATCTGCTTCAATGCCACCAACAGCCATCGCACCCCCGATGCCTACACGGCGCCGCAAGAGAGGTGGTATTTCATATCTCCTCAACTTTTCGATCTCAACCAGAAAATAGATCTTAACTTGGTTACTCTACTTTCTTTTCAGCTCTTAGAATTTAGTTCTTAGTTCGAAGCAAACAATGGATGCTAAATATCATTTCTCCGGTTTGCAGCTTCAAATCTGTCATGGCACAACCATAATACGATTTAATTGATCATGCCTAGGGTTTAATTGATCACGTTGGTTCCGTGGTGGTTTCTTTAATAGAAATCGGAGGGGAAACCCTCTTTTGCTAAAAAAATATGCTTAGAGTTTCCCCCTTTTATGATCACTATACGATCAGAATATGTGCTTCGTGTCATAATAACACTGCTCCACCCATCAAGCTAAAGAAGCTTAGTTGTTCAAATACGAATCTGATATTATTAAAATAGAGTTGTTTAATTGGTCAGCTAAATGTTCCTAAATTAGTTTCGAAAATGCATGTTCGCCGTTCGGGTGTGTATCTCTATAGGGTGCCCACGGTGGGCCGGCCCACCCTGGGATTTTGGGTCATCCCAGGCCCCGATTCCCCTCTGTTCTGCTGCGCGCTTCCGATCTCTACTCGCCCCCAGACGCCTGCCTCGCTGGCGACTTGCCGTCCCCGGACGGCATGACTCTAGGAGGAGACGCCGGACTAACAGGAGGCCAGGAGCCGCTCGCCCAATAGCGTCACCGCTGCCCGGGCGCGCCGCCGTGCCTACCTTCCCAGTTCGTTCAGGGCTTAGGCGTGCAGCACCCACCAAGCCAACCTGATTTATCCTAAGATACGTCCTCAACACTCAGCAGCCACTCCTCATCACCCATTTTCTAATTGATTCATTACTCATTAGGAAGGACTGTCATTAGGGTTTGTTGTGTGCTCAGTGCTACCTACACTTAATGGTTCAGATGTATTTCGGTAATCTTTAGTACCTCTAAAGTTCACAGGGTTTTCAAAATTCCGGCCCTCGGAACAGAAACTAGTCATTTTGGATTGTTGGTCGTAGTGACATTGACCCAGATTACTACCGCAAGCCAGGTTTGTTGATAATTTTACTTGTCTTTCTTACTCATTTGATATAATATCCAATTATTCACGTCAATTAGTTGCAAACAATAAGTGCTAGACAAATTTCTTCATTCAGATTTTGGACGGTCTCTTACTGCAGTTACAATTCTGCATACTTGTCCTAGTAAGCTCACAAGTAAATGATTGATTCACTACATCTATGCTTGCCTTGTCATATTTGTTGTCAATATTCTTTTAGGGTGGACCACCCTGTTTCTAAATACTGGAACCGTAGACATGAGCGAATAGTATTTCTCTATGTGATCTCTTCCATCATGTGTGGGTAACGAACACTGCATTGTATAGAAAGAAAGTGTCATTTCCAGCTTTTACATAGGTTTCGATCTTTTACATGGAAATACAATCTGCCTACTTGCTTTGTGTCGCACTACCAACACTCCACCCTTGAAGCTAAACATTACGCCCCTCATAATTGCTTAGTTTATTTGTTCAAATACGAATTTCATATGACTCTAATGTTCCTACTTCAGTTTTGAAATGTGTGCCTGCCTGTTATAGAGACATAAGGGGTTTGTATTTCTGTGTGTGGTCTGGTTAGCACGGTTGGGGAGGTGAACTTTCCATATGCAGGGGTTTATAGGGAGACACTCTCCGAGTTGAACCCGCAATGCATTCCATAGATAATCTGACTACTTTTTATGTTTTCATGAATCTCAGATTCTGAACAGCATCATAATGATTATGAGCTTGCGCGCATGAAAAGAATAAAGCGGAACAATGCCATGGCTGTCAAACTTGGCATTAAGGGACTGAAATCAAGTCTGGATGCAATGCAATGAAAACGCTCTCCACCTATAGATTCATGCTCAGAATATGATCCTAACAGTGGTTCTGAGCTAGAGGGAGACCTAGGTCAATGCAGCTCCCTAGTGGAGGAGTCAGAGGAAGATGCCCTATCTTATTCACCTATCAAGGTACTTGCTCTAACTTTCCAAGGTTACATTGCTCACACATATCTTGCAATTAATGCTTTGCATTGCTTCTACTTTGTTGAACTGCCATTAGCTTAGTTTACACATTGTGTATGTGAATACGCCCTGCCTATCCATTTTCAGTACATATGCCATCTGTCATCATACCATATTTATCCATTCAAATGTTGTTCTTGTGTATCAGACGTTCAAAAGGAAGAGGGTGATTACTGATCGTGGAGGAGCACAAGCAAAGTATTTGGAAAAGGTAGTGGCACCTGATAAATCAAATAGCCCATTAGGTGTAGTTGCAATATCACCTGACCCACAAAATACCCCAACTCTAGCAGACTCTAGCCCTACTACACTGGTCATTTCTGATGCCCCAACTACAGCAAACAGTATGATTATGCCAGTTGACATAGCACCAGTTGTACGACGCAAAACCCTCATTCCAGCAAAGAGTACACCAAATCCAGTTGCCAAATCCCTTTTCGAACCAGAGAGAACCCCAATTGCAGCAAATAGGATCCTTGTTCCATTTCTTCCCAGTTTAGAAGATGAAGCTTATGTTGTTGTCAGGAACTTTGTGCGCATCTTTCCTTCATGGAAAGATTATACCGCAGACATAGAACAATTTCCAGTCTTCCTCCACAACTTACACGTAACTAATGTACTAATGTTATTCATGGTCATTATTGCATATGTTTCTGCTGACAGAAGACACAAGATTTCATTCTTTTAAATAGGCGAGGAGCAAACTGGATTGTGATGACGAGCAAGGGTTGGTTGCGCTTTTCAAGCACTCGTTGATGAAGTATCGTTCCTACCTGAGGCAAGCGCACTTCGATGGCAAGCCTCTGAACAAAATTTCTGTAAAGTCTCCGGTGCTACATTTATCCGACGGTGACTGGAATAATCTTGTTATACATTGGTCTCGGCTGCAGCGTAAGGTACTGTCTATGATATCACATCACAATTTGAACTACATTTCTGCATTTTCCTTAATGTCTCACTTGTACGAAAACTGTTAGCAGAAGAACATTCGTTCTCAAGGGACCATAGAATCTCAGAACTATACTACACAATGCATTGCTCTTGTGAGTACCTCTTGCCATGTATGACCATACTTACTTTCATAGCTGTTTGATTATGTAGCATCACTGCACATGTTAGCCTCGTAATCGTCCATTTGGTGGACATTATAAGACATGTATGGACTCTTACATAAATTTAGAATCAACCCAATGCTTTTGAAGAGGTTTATATCTGCAGTCCTCTTGTAAGGACTGAACGTGGTCTATCACTGTACTTACATTAGTAGCTACTCCCTCCGTCCCATAATATAAGAACGTTTTGTACAGTACACCAGTGTTCAAAACACTCTTGTATTATGGGAAGAGGGATTGGTTCATTTTGTAGCATTCTGCATCTTATCTCCCTCGCCCACCATTTACTAAAAAAGATCAGATCTATATTTAATCTTACCAACAAGTAGAATACACAGACAATGCTAGTGCAGAAGTGGTGCCCATTGCTCTTGTCAGTACATTTTGTCCTGTAACGCTTGTACTTCCAGGGATTGGTAGTTGATTATGTAGCATCAATCTGCATCTTATCTTCATTATCCACTATCCCTTCCAGTATTATCATATCTATAATTACTCTCTACAAAATGTAGAGTACAGGCAATGCTTATGAAGAAGATTCTGTGCTGAAATTCTTGAGTTATCCTTCCCTTGACATGGAGAAGGGCATTATAAAGCCGGTGTTAACTGTTAATGTAAGTCAGTCCTTCTAAAGCCTTTATCCTCAACTGCTGTTTAATTTGCTCATACTCCCTATCGTTTACTGCTGTTTAGTTTGCTGTTTCTACCAAAATGCATGTTCGTAAGAACCGAAGTTCTAAGTTTTACTTGTAAAACCAAATTCCTTATTCATACCATGCACATTACTTAATACTCCCTATATGTATGCTTGTTTTTGTGGATCTATAATCCAGTGTGTTGTGAAGCAGCCCACGTTTGCACCTTGTCATCTCCTGTTTTATCTCACTGATGTGGCTGATGATATGAACAACATGCCATGCACATTATCCAAAATAGATATAATGATTTTCTTTGCCCTTCATCTATGCTTGTTATGTTGACATGGTAATCCAGTAGTGTGGTGAAGCTCCCGGCATTATGAACAATGCCAAATTATGCTATTGATATTTTGAACTTACTCTTTATTTTCTAATTTGAAATTGGATAGAATTGATAGAACAGTTGTCATCTTTGTTTATACACGTGCAAAACCTGTCATCTCTTTGCTTTGTTTCAGGGTGATATGCCTGATGGCATGCACAAGTCTGCTGAAGGCTGTGAGACAAACCCAACATATATTGCAACAAAGAAGGCAAAACATCTTGAAGATAGCGAGACAACCCCAAAGTCTTGTCTTGATGCAGTGTTCAAGTTACTTGAGACTAACAGTCAGACAAGCTCACAAAATTCGTTGTTTGAATTAGTTCGACTTCTTCAGTCCCAAGTTCTAGCAGAAAGGCATTCTGCAACTCAACTTCGACTTGAAATCATATCTCTAAGAAAGCTTGCGGAGAACACCAATGAGAACCTCATCGCTAAACAGCTACACCTGGAAGCTATGACCGACATGCTAGGCCGGTCTCACAACCTTGCTCAGCAGCTTGCGCAGTAGTTCCCCCGCAAGGCTAACCTTTCTTGAACTGTCTTGGAAGTGGTCTCGGTTCAGTATTATTTTGTTACGCTGCAATGGTGCCCAGTTTTTGTAATCTGCTTCTTCGTTGCGCTTTATGATCACTGGTGGCGAACTTCGATGCCCAGTGGATGTAATATACCTTAAATCCTCTATTGTATAGTGTAGGTTTATTCTTAGTTACTATGCCGTAATTTCTTTACTGTATAGAGTAGGTTTGTTCTTAATTCCTACTAGTTACTGCAATCATTCGCTATCTGGAAAAAATCAGATGTAGTCGACCGGACTGAAACATTCGACTCTAATGGGCCAGGTTTTTAGCGGGCCACAATTGGGCCGGCCTGCATATTTCTTGGGCCCGAATGATTGGGGCCTTCGCACATTGTGCCAGGCCCAAACTTACATCGACCTATATTTTAGTTTGGCCTTTTGTCGACCCAGCGCTTAGTTTGGCCCAGGTAGCGTTGGGCCATTAACAGGCTGAATATTGTACTGGCCTGTTACGACCGAGATGAAACCATGGGCCTTCAGCAGGCCAAAATGTAGACCGGGCCGTTTTGGGCCCAGTTAGCTCACGGGCCGTTACCAGGCCGAAACATATCTCGGGCCTTAGTTGGCCCACTGATATCATGGGCCTTTAAGAGGCCGAAAGCTTAGCACATGCATCAACGGGCCGAATTACGCGACAGGCCTTTAACATGCCCAAAGTCACATTGGGCTTAACTGTTGCCACCTTTAGCATGGGCCGTTAGTGGGTCCGATGTCCCGTCGGACCATATATGGCCCATGGGCAGCACGGGCCATTCCCAGGCCGAAAGTCACACCGGGCTGAAATGGGCCCATGTCTACATCAGACCTCTAACAGGGCGAAAGTCACTGGGCTATAGTTGGGCCCAAATATTCGGTGAACAATTAACGGGCCAGATCTGGCTTCGGGCCGCAAATGGGCCCAAATATTGGGCAAACAATTAACGGGCCAGATCTGGCTTCGGGCCGTAAATGGACCCAAATATTGGGCGAACAATTAATGGGCCAGATCTGGCTTCGGGCCGTAAATGGGCCTTTATTAAGCAGGTCATTATTGGGTTGGCCCACTAGTACCTGATTAAGTTCTACGGGCCTTTGACTAGGTCGGCCTTTTTAACCTATATGGGCCTCTGTTGGGTCCAGCCACGTGTCGACGTATCATAGGCATGTCTCCTCCAATGGACGGGCGACATCTGGCCCACTAACGAGCTGACAGGTGTTCCCTTCGGCCAATCAGAATTTTACACGTGGAAATTTCCCATTGGTCAGGGCTGTTAACGGGTTATCGAATCCAAAATCCGACCCGATAGCTTAACGGCATTTCGTTACGGTGGATGCCACATGTCGGTCACCCTTGATGAAAGCACTTCTGTGACGCGCGGTTTATCGTCATGGAAGTGGACACTTCCGTGATGATACTTTTGGTAATGTCATGGAACACTTCTACGACAGACAGGTATGACTATCTTGATTCTGTCATAAAATCGTCATGGATGTACATGCATGACAAAAAACGCGACCAACTGTGACAAACACGTATCATCACGGAAGTGTATTTTTTTGTAGTGCACAGAACTAGCTCCAGTTCATCAATGTAATGTAGGCATATATTCCGAATATAGTCATACATGCTTATGGAAAAGAACTTGCATGACATCTTTTGTCCTACCCTCCCGTGGCAGCGGGGTCCTATTGGAAACTAAGGGATATTAAGGCCTCCTTTTAATAGAGTACCGGAACAAAGCATTAGCACTTAGTGAATACATGAACTCCTCAAACTACGGTCATCACCGGGAGTGGTCCCGATTATAGTCACTTCGGGGTTACCGGATCATAACACATAGTAGGTGACTATTGACTTGCAAGATAGGATCAAGAACTCACATATATTCATGAAAACATAATAGGTTTAGATCTGAAATCATGGCACTCGGGCCCTAGTGACACACATTAAGCATAGCAAAGTCATAGCAACATCAATCTCAGAACATAATGGATACTAGGGATCAAACCCTAACAAAACTAACTCGATTACATGATAAATCTCATACAAACCATCACCGTCCAGCAAGTCTACAATGGAATTACTCACGCACGGCAGTGAGCATCATGAAATTGGTGATGGAGGAAGGTTGATGATGACGATGGCGATGGATTCCCCTCTCCGGAGCCCCGAACGGACTCTGGATCAGCCCCCCGAGAGAGATTAGGGCTTGGCGGCGGCTCCATATCGTAAAACATGATGAATCCTTCTCCCTGATTTTTTTTCTCTCCGAACATGAATATATAGAGTTGGAGTTGAGGTCGGTGGAGCCTTAGGGGGCCCATGCTACCTATTGAGCAATGCGTTAGTTTTCCCTTGAAGAGGAAAGGGTGATGCAGCAAAGTAGCATAAGTATTTCCCTCAGTTTTTGAGAACCAAGGTATCAATCCAGTAGGAGACTACATGCAAGTCCCTCGTACCTACACAAACAAATAAGAACCTCGCAACCAACGCAATAAAGGGGTTGTCAATCCCTTCACGGTCACTTACGAGAGTGAGATCTGATAGAGATAATAATAGTAAGACAAATATTTTTGGTATTTTTATGATATAGATTGAAAGTAAAGATTGCAAAGTAAAATAGATTGGAAACTTATATGATGAAAGATAGACCCGGGGGCCATAGGTTTCACTAGTGGCTTCTCTCAAGATAGCATAAGTATTACGGTGGGTGAACAAATTACTGTCGAGCAATTGATAGAAAAGTGAATAATTATGAGCATATCTAGGCATGAAAATGTATATAGGCATCACGTCCGCGACAAGTAGACCGAAACGATTCTGCATCTACTACTATTACTCCACACATCGACCGCTATCCATCATGCATCTAGAGTATTAAGTTCATAAGAACAGAGTAATGCATTAGGCAAGATGACATGATGTAGAGGGATAAACTCAAGCAATATGATATAAACCCCATCTTTTTATCCTCGATGGCAACAATACAATACATGCCTTGCTGCCCCTGCTATCACTAGGAAAGGACACCGCAAGATTGAACCCAAAGCTAAGCACTTCTCCCATTGTAAGAAAGATCAATCTAGTAGGCCAAACCAAACTGATAATTCGAAGAGACTTGCAAAGATAACCAATCATACATAAAAGATTTCAGAGAAGAATCAAATATTGTTCATAGATAAACTTGATCATAAACCCACAATTCATCGGATCTTGAAAAACACACCGCAAAAAGAGTTACATCAAATAGATCTCCAAGAAGATCGAGGAGAACATTGTATTGAGATCCAAAGAGAGATAAGAATCCATCTAGCTAATAACTATGGACCCGAAGGTCTGAGGTAAACTTCTCACACATCATCGGAGATGTGGTGTTGATGCAGAAGCCCTCCGTGATCGATGCCCCCTCCGGCGGAGCTCCGGAAAATGCCCCAAGATGGGATCTCTTGGGTACAGAAGGTTGTGACGGTGGAAATATGGTTTTGTGGTGCTCCTGGATGTATTCGGGGTATGTGTACATATATAGGATGAAGAAGTAGGTCGGTGGAGCCACGAGGGGCCCACGAGGGTGGAGGGCGCCCCCTACCTCGTGGCCTCCTCGTTGTTTGCTTGATGTCCACTCCAAGTCCCCTGGATCACATTTTTTTCCAAAAATAACTCTCCCGAAGGTTTTATTCCGTTTGATATTCCTTGTCTGCGAAACACTGAAATAGGTAAAAAACAGCAATTTGCACTGGGCCTTGGGTTAGTAGGTTAGTCCCAAAAATAATATAAAAGTGTATAAATAAGCCCATTAACATCCAAAACATATAATATAATAGCATGGAACAATAAAAATTTATAGATACGTTGGAGACGTATTAAGCATCCCCAAGCTTAATTCATGCTCGTCCTCGAGTAGGTAAATGATAAAACCAGAATTTTTGATGTGGAATGCTACCTGGCATAATTCTCAATGTAACTTTCTTTATTGTGGCAAGAATGTTTAGATCCAAAAGATTCAAGACAAAAGTTTAATATTGACATAAAAATAATAATACTTCAAGCATACTAACAAAGCAATTATGTCTTCTCAAAATAACATGGCCAAAGAAAGTTATCACTACAAAATCATATAGTCTGGCTATGCTCCTTCTTCACCACACAAAGTATTTAAATCATGCACAACCCCAATGACATGCCAAGCAATTGTTTCTTACTTTTGATGTTCTCAAACTTTTTCAATCTTCATGCAATACATGAGCGTGAGCCATGGACATAGCACTATATGTGGAATAGAATGGTGGTTGTGGAGAAGACAAAAAGGAGAAGATAGTCTCACATCAACTAGGCGTATCAACGGGCTATGGAGATGCCCATCAATAGATATTAATGTGAGTGAGTAGGGATTGCCACACAACAGATGCACTAGATCTATAAGTGTATGAAAGCTCAAAAAGAAACTAAGTGGGTGTGCATCCAACTCGCTTTCTCACGAAGACCTAGGGCATTTTGAGGAAGCCCATCATTGGAATATAAAAGCCAAGTTCTATAATGTAAAATTCCCAGTAGTATATGAAAGTGACAACATAGGAGACTCTCTATCATGAAAATCATGGTGCTACTTTGAAGCACAAGTGTGTTAAAAGGATAGTAACATTGTCCCTTCTCTCATTTCTCTCATTTTTCATTTTTTTTCTCTTTTATTTGGGCCTTTTATCTTTTTTTTGGCCCCCCTTTTTTCTTTTTCATCTGGAGTCTCATCCCGACTTGTGGTTCTCCATCATCCTTTCCTCACATGGGACAATGCTCTAATAATGACGATCATCACACTTTATTTACTTACAACTCAAAAATTACAACTCAAGTCTTAGAACAAAATAGGACTCTATGTGAATGCCTCCGGCGGTGTACCGTGATGTGCAATGACTCATGAGTGACATGTATGAAAGAATTATGAACGGTGGCTTTGCCATAAATACGATGTCAACTACATGATCATGCAAAGCAATATGACAATGATGAAGCGTGTCATAATAACGGAACAGTGGAAGGTTGCATGGAAATATATCTCGGAATGATTATGGAAATGCCATAATAGGTAGGTATGGTTGTTGTTTTGAGGAAGGTGTATGGTGGGTTTATGGCACCGGTGAAAGTTGCATGGTACTAGAGAGGCTAGCAATGGTGGAAGGGTGAGAGTGCGTATAATCCATGGACTCAATATTAGTCATAAAGAACTCACATACTTATTGCAAAAATTTATTAGTTATCGAAACAAAGTACTACGCGCATGCTCCTAGGGGGATAGATTGGTAGGAAAAGACCATCGCTCATCCCCGACCGCCACTCATAAGGAAGACAATCAATAAATAAATCATGCTCCGGCTTCATCACATAACGGTTCACCATACGTGCATGCTACGGGTATCACAAACTTTAGAAAAAGTATTTCTCAAATTCACAACTACTCAACTAGCATGACTATAATATCACCATCTTCATATCTCAAAACAATCATCAAGTATCAAACTTCTCATAGTATTCAATGCACTTTTTGTGATAGTTTTTATTATACCCATCTTGGATGCCTATCATATTAGGACTAATTTTACAAACCAAAGCAAATTGCCATGCTGTTCTAAAGGACTCTCAAAATAATATAAGTGAAGCATGAGAGATCAATAATTTCTATAAAATAAAACCACCACCATGCTCTAAAAGATATAAGTGAAGTACTAGAGCAAAATTATCTAGCTCAAAAGATATAAGTGCAGCACATAGAGTATTCTAATAAATTCCCATTCATGTGTGTCTGTACCAAAAGATGTGTACAGAAAGGATGATTGTGGTAAACTAAAAATCAAAGACTCAAATCATACAAGACGCTCCAAGCAAAACACATATCATGTGGTGAATAAAAATATAGCCTCAAGTAAAGTTACCGATAGAAGAAGATGAAAGAGGGGATGCCTTTCGGGGCACTGTAACACCCCGGATGTAACTTTCCCAATTTGTACTCCAACTCTTGCCGTTTCTGGCTTTAAGTTATATTTATTTCTCGGGTTCGGGTCTTTGTCTCCGTGTGTTGTTTTCGTTGTCATGCATCTCATATCATGTCATCATGTGCATTGCATTTGCATACATGTTCGTCTCATGCATTCAAGCATTTTCCCCGTTGTCCGTTTTGCATTCCGGCGCTCCGTTCTCCTCCGGTGGTCATTTCTAGCCTTCTTTCGTGTGTGGGGATTAAACATTTTCGGATTGGACCGAGACTTGCCAAGCGGCCTTGGTTTACTACTGGTAGACCGCCTGTCAAGTTTCGTATCATTTGGACTTCGTTTGATACTCCAACGGTTAACCGAGGGACCGAAAAGGCCTCGTGTGTGTTGCAGCCCAACACCCCTCCAATTTGGCCCAAAACCCACCAAACTCTGCTCCATGTCCTAGAGTGTTCGATCACAATCGCGTGGCCGAAAACCGCACCTCATTTGGGCTCTCCTAGCTCCACTTATGCCTATAAATAGACCCCTCCGTTTTCTTCTTCTTCTTCCCCCCGAAACCCTAGATCTGCCACCTCGCGCGCGCCGGACACAAGTCCCACCGACGGACTTTGTCCGCCCTGACGTCCGCCGACACGTGGCGCCCCCTCATTCGCCCCGCGCCTCAGGCCCACATCGCCGCCGCCACCGGCCCGCCGAAGCCCGGGGCGGGCCCTCCCGCGCCGCCTCCCGGGCCGCGCCCGCGCCTCCTCCCTCGCCTTCTCACCGCTTCTTCGAGCTCGCCGGAGCTACTGTGAGCTCGCCGGAGTTGCCTCGGTTCGCGTGCCGAGGAACCCTAGATCCGGATACGGTTGACTTTTTCCCTCTCCCCCTAAACTTTTATGCATACTTTGACCGGCCGTATCTCCGCATCCATAGCTCCGTTTTGGGCATATAATATATCAAAATGTTCGCCTCGACGAGTACATCATTTCATTCCATTGCATCATTTTCATTTGAGCTCATCTTGATGCCCAAAATGCTGTTAGAAGGAGGCTTCGTGAGTTAATTGTCAGATCTGCTAGTTCATCTTAGACTTTTGTCATTTTTGCCATGATTATTGTGTGCATGCTATGCATGTGAGTCCTTCATATGTTTTGTTAAGGATTTTGTCTTCTTTCCAGAGGTGCAACCCATGCATTTTTAGGATGTGTGTGGTGACTTGTGCAAGCTTGCAAAGTGAGGCACCCGGTAAATCTGTTTTGAGGGACTTAGTAGTTTTCACTAAGTCTGGGATTATTTAGTTCATGATGCCATATGTTCAGCTTGTTTCCTAGGGATCCATGCCTCTTTTGAGGATGATAAGTAAAGGAGTTTTGTTAATCATGTTATGCTCTATCCATCCATGTCTTTGTTTGCAATTATGGAGCACCCTAGCTTGAGTCAATTGAGCTCTAGTTTTGCTTCGTTGTGAATCTGGGCAGATCTTCAACTCGTTTGCGATTTTGCCGGTGTTATAGTTGTTGATCCGTGCATGCTATGCCATTGTTCTTGCCATGTCTAGCTAGTATTTTGTGCCTTATTAATGGATGTATGCTTCCCTTGCCATGACTTGCACCGTGGTGAGTGCATTGAGCTCGTTTACATGCCTTCGTGAGTTATATTTCAGCATGTCTCAGTTTTCACTAAGTCTGAAAACTGATTATGTTTTAGCTATGTTTGTGTGCTTGTTAGTATATTTTGTGATCCCTTTTGGCCCCAGGTCACTTTGGTACTTTTGTTAAGCTTGTTGAGTAGCTCCATGCCATGTTCTTATTTATCTTAATCAGGTCATGTATCATGTTGTTTTGCTGCTCCGAAGAGGGCTTCGTGATCTGAAATTTCAGACACGTGTTAATTTCACTGTCTGGAATCTGTTTTGCATTTGCGTTTCTGCCATGCTTGTTTGAACCTCATAATGGATGAATTGGCCGTGGCTCAGTTCTAGTCTTTTGTTAAGCATCTTGTGTGCATCCCTGCCATGTATTTTGTTGTCATGTTTGGTGGCTGTAGCATGTTCATTGCATTGCATTTAGATGCCTACTTGCTGTAAATCGCAGACCAGTGTCATATCTTAATTCGCTTGCCATTTCCAAACCGTAACTCCGATTCCGATGATCTTTATATCGTTTTCAAGCGATTTCGTCTCATATTTCCAGTGGCACACTTGGAATTCCAAGTTGAGGCCAGCTTCATGCATTTCCTGTCATATCTTGCATTTTTGCATCCCGCATCGGATCCCGCATAGCATATCATCATTTCATCATATTGCTTGGTCTTGCACGTGGTTGATTATATCCTTGTTGCTTGTTTGTCTTGTTGGGTAGAGCCAGGAGACGAGTTCGCTACCAAGAAGCCCGTTGAGTTTGCTTGTGAGGATCCAGTCAACTCTGACAACTGTGTAGGCAAGATGATCATACCCTCGAAATCACTACTATCTTTGCTATGCTAGTTTGCTCGCTCTTGCTATGCCAATGCTACGATGCCTACCTTTTACTTGTCAGCCTCCCAATTGCCATGTTGAAACACTAACCCACCATGTCCTAGCAAACCGTTGATTGGCTATGTTACCGCTTGCTCAGCCCCTCTTATAGCGTTGCTAGTTGCAGGTGAAGTTTGGAGCCGTTCCTTGTTGGGACATTTAATTACTTGTTGGGATATCACTATATTGCTATGTTATCTTAATACATCTATATACTTGGTGAAGGGTGGAAGGGTCGGCCTCTCGCCTAGTGTTTTGTTCCACTCTTGCCGCCCTAGTTTCCGTCATATCGGTGTTATGTTCCCGGATTTTGCATTCCTTACGCGGTTGGGTTATAATGGGAACCCCTTGATAGTTCGCCTTGATTAAAGCTTTACCAGCAATGCCCAACCTTGGTCTTATCATTTGCCACCTAGCCTCTTTTTCCCTCGGGTTTCCGGAGCCCGCGGGTCATCTTATTTTAAACCCCCCGGGCCAGTGCTCCTCTGAGTGTTGGTCCAAATAGAGCCACTTGCAGCGCCACCTCGGGGCAACTTGAGGATTGGTTTTAGTTGTACGTAGTGTTCATCTGAGTGTGCCCTGAGAAAGAGATATGTGCAGCTCCTATCGGGATTTGTCGGCACATTCGGGTGGTGTTGCTGGTCTTGTTTTAACCTGTCGAAGTGTCTTGAGTTACCGAGATACCGAGTCTGATCGGAACATCTTGGGAGGAGGTCTATTCCTTCGTTGACCGTGAGAGCTTGTCATGGGCTAAGTTGGGACTCCCCTGCAGGGATTGAACTTTCGAAAGCCGTGCCCGCGGTTATGGGCAGATGGGAATTTGTTAATGTCCGGTTGTAGATAACTTGAACCTTAACTTAATTAAAATGAATCAACCATGTGTGTTACCGTGATGGCCCCTTCTCGGCGGAGTCCGGGAAGTGGACACGGTGTTGGAGTAATGGTTGCGCAGGTTGTTCTCTAGCTTCTCGCTCATGCTTTGCCTCCTCTTCTCGCTCTCTTTTGCGAATAAGATAGCCACCATATATGCTAGTCGCTTGCTGCAGCTCCTCATACATTTGCCTTATCCTTCCTATAAGCTTAAATAGTCTTGATCGCGAGGGTGCGAGATTGCTGAGTCCCTGTGGCTCACAGATACTATAACTCCAGATGCAGGTCCAGGTGATTCCGCTCCAGGTGACGAGTACGAGCTCAAGTGGGAGTTCGACGAGGACTCTCAGCGTTATTATGTGTCCTTTCCCGATGATCAGTAGTGGTGCCTAGTTGGGGTTCGATTCAGGGCCTTGTCGCATGTTGGGTTTTCTTCTATTTTGGCGCCATAGTCGGGCCATGAGTGTTTGTATGATGGATGTTATTTATGTACGTTGATGTGACGTGGCGAGTGTAAGCCAACTATGTTTCTCTCCCTTTTATTATGCTTTACATGGGATGTTGTAATGATTGCCTAACTTGCGACATTGATTTCAATGCGGTTATGTCTCTAAGTCGTGCCTCGACACGTGGGAGCTATAGACGCATCGAGGGTGTAACAAGTTGGTATCAGAGCCTTCCCTGACCTTAGGAGCCCCATTGCTTGATCGTTTTTAGCAGTCGAGTTGTGTCTAGAAAAATGTTTTGAGTCACTTAGAAATTATATATCGGAGAGCTTAGGAATTCTTTTTTTACTTCCCAGTCTCCTCATCGCTCTGGTAAGGCATCCTGACGTAGAGTTTTGACTCTTCTCTTCTCAAATTTCACTAAAAAAAATTTTTAGGATCACGCGAGTATCTTGGAATCGTTCCGATCGCTTATGATGAGAACATTGTCTTGGTGCCTCCTGTCAGGGGTTTAATGGAAGTGTCCCGGGGAGTTGAGCTCTGAGGTGTTGTCATCATAATTTTATCGTTGCAATTTTGGAATACTTGAGATATGTTCGCTGATATCGAAAATCTCTTTTATGCAGTTCGTTGGTGAGATAACCTCGACGCCACCCAGTACTGGGGCGGGAGTTCGAGAGTATCGCCATAACTTGTATAACGGATGCTTTTCGAAGGTTGAGGTAGATGGTTTCCGAAGTTTTCTCGGTTATGTGTTGAAGGATGGATACAGCTGGATATAGGATTTGCTAGTTTGGGTGAGATATTATGCTTCCCATGTATCCCCAACACCTGATTGCATAACCGGAAAGGTTTGGGAGTTTCATAGGTGGGAATTCTAGTAGCTCTAGTTCTTCTTCCACGGATATTGGTTTGAGATTGGGATTTCTTACTGATTATTCGTTCTTGATCCGTACCTTGTTGATTTATTTCTCTACCTTAATTCTACGTGGCTTCTCAATTTATGGATATGTGACCATTTGAAGAGGAATGCATTCGTTCATTTTGTTCGGATGTGAAGACTATATGTTGCAATTTTCATTCCGTTGGTTTCAGCTTCATTTATCTGTCTATGTGCTAACGGTAGTCAACCTCTTCAGGATGGCTCCCGCTAAGAGCACCAGTCAGAACCAGAATCAAGATCCGCCACCACCTCCACCTCCTCCAGAGGCATGGCAAGCTGTGATGGCCGCAACCAATGCAAACACTCAGTTGATCATGCAAATTCTTCAAGAGCGCAATCAAGGCAGTCAAGGGAATCAAGGCAGCAATTAGAGTCACTTTGCTACACTCAACCAGTTCCTTGCTAACGGGCCAAAGACTTTCAGCAATTGTATTGAGGCAACCGATGCTGACGATTGGCTTGTGGATCTGTGTAAGCATTTCGAGTGCAGTAACGTCGGGCCTGAGGACTTTGTGAAGTTCGCTTCCTTCCAACTCAAAGATCAAGCTGCAGAATGGTTCCAGCAGTACAAGGACTCCAAAGGTGGACGTGTCATCACTTGGGATGATTTCCGTCGAGATTTCCGAGCTCATCATATTCCGCAGAGTGTGGTTGAAAGCAAGCGTGAGGAATTACGCAATCTGAAGCAAGGCTCTTTGTCTGTCTATGACTACAACAAATTGTTCCAGAAGCTTGCCCGCTTTGCCAAGCAGGACGTGCCTGATGAGAAGAGCATGATATATCAGTTCAGGGGTGGTCTCAGAGAAGAAATTCAGCTCGCTCTTGTTCTCTTCGAGCCCTTGAGATACGATGAGTTCTACAACATGGCACTAAAGCAAGAGGCTGCTCAGTTGAGGTGTGATGCTTCCAGGAAGCGAGTCAGAGATGTTACTCCTTCTTCCTCTACTCAAGTGGCCAAGCAGCAGAAGTTTTGGCTTCCTCCTCCTCCGTTCCGTCAGCCGTTCCAGCAGAAGAGTAAAGGTGGCAGTGGTTCTTCCCACCCACCCAACCCAGGCTTTCAGAACAAGACTTCGTCTCAAGCTCCAAGATCGAGTGCTCCGTATCACCGTCCGCTTTCAGAGGTCATGTGCAACAAGTGCCAACAGAAGGGTCACTATGCCAACAAGTGTTTCAACCAGAGGCGTCTTCCTCCTCCTCCTCCTGTCAGATCGGCAAGTACAGCTGTGGTCAAGCATAACCCCAAGCACGCCAAGGTCAATCTGCTAAATGCAGCTCAGGCAAAGGACTCACCAGATGTGATCATGGGTAACCTTCCTGTTAACGATGTTCCTGCAAAAGTTCTTTTTGACACTGGTGCATCGCTTTCTTTTATTTCAACTCCATTTGTGGCTAAGCATGATTTTGTGACCGAGAGGATTCCTGTTCCGTTGAAGATTGTGTCTCCGGGCAAGCAAATGACTTCTAACAATTGCGTCCCGGATGTCTCTATCACATTGGGCGACTACAAGTTTCTCTCTTCTCCGGTGGTTCTTGGTAACTCGGATATTGACCTTATTCTCGGGATGGATTGGCTTTCTAAGCACAAGGCTCAGCTTGATTGTGCAGCCAGGCAGATTCAATTGACTCATTCGTCTGAGGATGTAATTGTCTTTGCCGCTCATGATTATACTATCCGTCTATTTTCTCTCAATGAGAAGGGTGAATTGGACGCTATTTCACAAATTCCAGTCGTTTGCGAATATCAAGACGTCTTTCCAGAAGAGCTCCCAGGAATTTCGCACCGGCCAGTTGAATTCGTTATTGAACTTGAGCCTGGCACGGAACCTGTGTGCAAACATCCTTACAAGCTCGGACCTGAAGAGTTGAAGGAGCTGAAGAAGCAACTCGATGAGCAAGAAAGAATGGGTCTCATCCGGCCTAGTTCTTCTCCGTGGGGTTGTGGTGTTCTTTTTGTGAAGAAGAAGGATGGAACAGACCGACTTTGTGTTGATTACCGTCCGGTGAACAAGAAGACCATCAAGAACAAATACCCACTTCCCAACATCAATGAGCTGTTCGAACAACTCAAAGGTGCTCAAGTATTCTCCAAGCTTGATCTCCGTATGGGTTATCACCAGATTCGCATTCGTGAATAAGATATTCCCAAGACAGCATTCAGAACAAGCTTTGGTTCATATGAATACACTGTCATGTCTTTTGGTCTCGCCAACGCTCCTCCGACGCTCTCTCGCATGATGAACTTCATCTTCAATGCCTACACCAATGACTTCGTTTTGGTCTATCTCGACGACATTCTGGTTTTCTCGAAGAACAAGGAAGATCATGCCAAGCACTTGCGTTTGGTTCTCGATAAGCTCAGAGAACATCAGTTCTACGCCAAGTTCTCCAAGTGTGAATTTTGGCTCGATGAGGTTCTTTATCTTGGTCATATCATCTCTGCCAAGGGCATTTCCGTGAATCCCGAGAAGGTGTCCGCAATTGTGAATTGGGAACCTCCTCAGAATGTGAAGCAGCTCCGTAGTTTTCTCGGTCTCGCAAGCTATTGCAGGAGATTCGTTGAAAACTTTTCTAAGATCGCGAAGCCTCTCTCAAATCTTCTTCAGAAGCACGTCAAGTACGTTTGGTCTCCGGAGTGTGATATTGCTTTCAACACTTTGAAAGAGAAGTTGATCACTGCTCCAGTTCTGACTCCACCTGATGAATCCAAGCCATACGAGGTCTTTTGTGATGCCTCTCTCCAAGGTCTTGGCGCAGTTTTGATGCAAGAAAAGAAAGTTGTTGCTTATACATCTCGCCAGTTGAAGCCTAATGAGAAGAACTACCCCACTCATGATCTCGAGTTGGCGGCAGTTGTGCATGCTCTTTTGACTTGGAGGCATCTTCTATTGGGAAGAAAAGTGGACATTTTCACTGATCACAAGAGTCTCAAGTACATCTTCACTCAGCCTAATCTCAACCTCAGGCAAACTCGATGGCTTGAAATGATTCAAGAGTATAATCCGAATATTGAGTATACTCCAGGCAAGGCCAATGTGATTGCTGACGCTTTGAGCAGGAAGGCCTACTGCAACAGTCTGATTCTTAAGCCTTATTAACCCAAGCTTTGTGAAGCTTTCCGCAAGCTTAATCTGCAAGTTGTCCCTCAAGGTTTCCTCGCCAACCTTCTAGTCTCTCCTACCTTAGAAGACCAGATTCGCCAAGCTCAGCTTCTTGATGCTATGGTGAAAAAGGTGAAGATTGGGATTGCCAAGAGTCAGTCCAAGTAAAAGTGCTACCGCCTTGATGACAAGGACGCTCTCTTCTTCGAGGATCGTATTGTTGTGCCCAAAGGTGACCTCCGTAAGGTGATCATGAATGAGGCTCACAATTCTCTTCTCTCCATCCACCCTGGGAGTACGAAGATGTATCAAGACCTTAAGCAAGCTTATTGGTGGACTCGAATGAAGCGCGAGATCGCTCAATTCGTGAATGAATGTGATGTCTGCAGAAGAGTGAAGGCAGAACACCAAAGGCCAGCTGGTCTCCTCCAACCTCTTGCCATTCCAGAATGGAAGTTTGACCACATTGAAATGGACTTCGTGACTGGGTTTCCAAAGTCCAAGTGTGGCAATGATGCTATATTCGTTGTCACGACAAACTCACCAAAGTGGCTCACTTTCTGCCTATCAAAGAGTCGATCACTGCAGCTCAATTGGCGGAACTCTATACCTCTCGAATTGTCTCTTTGCACGGTATTCCCCAAGTGATATCTTCAGACCGTGGCAGCATCTTTACCTCCAAGTTTTGGGATTCTTTTCAGAAGGCCATGGGCACCAACATCCGCTTTACCACAGCTTTCCATCCTCAAACAAGCGGTCAAGTCGAGCGTGTCAACCAGATTATTGAAGATATGCTTAGGGCTTGTGTGATCTCCTTCGGCATGAAGTGGGAGGATTTTCTTCCTTATGCTGAATTCTCATACAACAACAGTTTTCAAGCAAGTTCGGGCAAGGCCCCTTTTGAAATTCTGTATGGCAGGAAGTGTCATACCCCTCTCAACTGGTCTGAAACCGGTGAACGTCAGCTGCTGGGTAATGACTTAATCACAGAAGCAGAAGAAATGTGCAAAGTCATTCGTTATAACCTCAAAGCAGCCCAATCCCGCCAGAAGAGCTACTATGATAGTAAGCACCGTGATTTGGCTTTTGAGATCGGAGATCATGTTTACCTTCGTGTCTCTCCTATGAAAGGTACTCGTCGCTTCGGTATCAAAGGGAAGCTTGCCGCTAGATACGTGGGACCTTTCAAGATTGTCAGCAAGAGAGGCGACCTCGCCTATCAACTCGAGCTTCCTTCAAACTTTGCAAATGTTCATGACGTGTTCCATGTCTCTCATCTTCGAAAGTGCTTCAAGACTCCTGACCGCACCATCAACTTCGAGGACATTCAACTCCAAGAAGATCTCTCTTACCGTGAGCACCCAGTTGCTATTCTTGAAGAGACTGAACGCAAGACTCGCAACAAGTCAATCAAATTTCTCAAAGTCAAGTGGTCACACCATTCCGACCGTGAAGCTACCTGGGAACGCGAGGATCACCTCCATTCTGAGTACCCGGAGTTCTTTCAGTCCTAGATCTCGGGGCGAGATCTTTTCATAGTGGTGGAGTGTTGTAACACCCCGGATGTAACTTTCCCAATTTGTACTCCAACTCTTGCCGTTTCTGGCGTTAAGTTATATTTATTTCTCGGGTTCGGGTCTTTGTCTCTGTGTGTTGTTTTCATTGTCATGCATCTCATATCATGTCATCATGTGCATTGCATTTGCATACATGTTCGTCTCATGCATTCGAGCATTTTCCCCGTTGTCCGTTTTGCATTCCGGCGCTCCGTTCTCCTTCGGTGGTCATTTCTAGCCTTCTTTCGTGTGTGGGGATTAAACATTTCCGGATTGGACCGAGACTTGCCAAGCGGCCTTGGTTTACTACCGGTAGACCGCCTGTCAAGTTTCGTATCATTTGGACTTCGTTTGATACTCCAACGGTTAACCGAGGGACCGAAAAGGCCTCGTGTGTGTTGCAGCCCAACACCCCTCCAATTTGGCCCAAAACCCACCAAACTCTGCTCCATGTCCTAGAGCTTTCGATCACAATCGCGTGGCCGAAAACCGCACCTCATTTGGGCTCTCCTAGCTCCACTTATGCCTACAAATAGACCCCTCCATTTTCTTCTTCTTCTTCCCCCCCGAAACCCTAGATCTGCCACCTCGCGCGCGCCGGACACAAGTCCCACCGACGGACTTTGTCCGCCCCGACGTCCGCCGACACGTGGCGCCCCCTCATTCGCCCCGCGCCTCAGGCCCACATCGCCGCCGCCACCGGCCCGCCGAAGCCCGGGGCGGGCCCTCCCGCGCCGCCTCCCGGGCCACGCCCGCGCCTCCTCCCTCGCCTCCTCGCCGCTTCTTCGAGCTCGCCGGAGCTGCTGTGAGCTCACCGGAGTTTCCTCGGATCGCGTGCCGAGGAACCCTAGATCCGGATACAGTTGACTTTTCCCTCTCCCCCTAAACTTTTATGCATACTTTGACCGGCCGTATCTCCGCATCCGTAGCTCCGTTTTGGGCATATAATATATCAAAATGTTCGCCTCAACGAGTACATCATTTCATTCCATTGCATCATTTTCATTTGAGCTCATATTGATGCCCAAAATGCTGTTAGAAGGAGGCCTCGTGAGTTAATTGTCAGATCTGCTAGTTCATCTTAGACTTTTGTCATTTTTGCCATGATTATTGTATGCATGCTATGCCTGTGAGTCCTTCATATGTTTTGTTAAGAATTTTGTCTTTTTTCCAGAGGTGCAACCCATGCATTTTTAGGATGTGTGTGGTGACTTGTGCAAGCTTGCAAAGTGAGGCACCCGGTAAATCTGTTTTCAGGGACTTAGTAGTTTTCACTAAGTCTGGGATTATTTAGTTCATGATGCCATATGTTCAGCTTGTTTCCTAGGGATCCGTGCCTCTTTTGAGGATGATTAGTAAAGGAGTTTTGTTAATCATTTTATGCTCTATCCATCCATGTCTTTGTTTGCAATTATGGAGCACCCTAGCTTGAGTCAATCGAGCTCTACTTTTGCTTCGTTGTGAATCTGGGCAGATCGTCAACTCGTTTGCGATTTTGCCGGTGTTATAGTAGTTGATCCGTGCATGCTATGCCATTGTTCTTGCCATGTCTAGCTAGTATTTTGTGCCTTCTTAATGGATGTATGCTTGCCTTGCCATGACTTGCACCGTGGTGAGTGCATCGAGCTCGTTTACATGCCTTCGTGAGTTATATTTCAGCATGTCTCAGTTTTCACTAAGTCTGAAAACTGATTATGTTTTAGCTATGTTCGTGTGCTTGTTAGTATATTTTGTGATCCCTTTTGGCCCCAGGTCACTTTGGGACTTTTGTTAAGCTTGTTGAGTATCTCCATGCCATGTTCTTATTTATCTTAATCAGGTCATGTATCATGTTGTTTTGCTGCTCCGAAGAGGGCTTCGTGATCTGAAATTTCAGACAAGTGTTAATTTCACAAAGTCTGGAATCTGTTTTGCATTTGCGTTTCTGCCATGCTTGTTTGAACCTCATAATGGATGAATTGGCCGTGGCTCAGTGCTAGTCTTTTGTTAAGCATCTTGTGTGCATCCCTGCCATGTATTTTGTTGTGATGTTTGGTGGCTGTAGCATGTTCATTGCATTGCATTTAGATGCCTACTTGCTGTAAATCGCAGACCAGTGTCATATCTTAATTCGCTTGCCATTTCCAAACCGTAACTCCGATTCTGATGATCTTTATATCGTTTTCAAGCGATTTCATCTCATCTTTCCAGTGGCACCCTTGGAATTCCAAGTTGAGGCCAGCTTCATGCATTTCCTGTCATATCTTGCATTTTTGCATCCCGCATCGCATCCCGCATAGCATATCATCATTTCATCATATTGCTTGGTCTTGCACGTGGTTGATTATATCCTTGTTGCTTGTTTGTCTTGTTGGGTAGAGCCGGGAGACGAGTTCGCTACTGAGGAGCCCGTTGAGTTTGCTTGTGAGGATCCAGTCAACTCTGACAACTGTGCAGGCAAGATGATCATACCCTCGAAATCACTACTATCTTTGCTATGCTAGTTTGCTCGCTCTTGCTATGCCAATGCTACGATGCCTACCTTTTGCTTGTCAGCCTCCCAATTGCCATGTTGAAACTCTAACCCACCATGTCCTATCAAACCGTTGATTGGCTATGTTACCGCTTGCTCAACCCCTCTTATAGCGTTGCTAGTTGCAGGTGAAGTTTGGAGCCGTTCCTTGTTGGGACATTTAATTACTTGTTGGGATATCACTATATTGCTATGTTATCTTAATACATCTATATACTTGGTGAAGGGTGGAAGGCTCGGCCTCTCGCCTAGTGTTTTGTTCCACTCTTGCCGCCCTAGTTTCCGTCATATCGGTGTTATGTTCCCGGATTTTGCGTTCCTTACGCGGTTGGGTTATAATGGGAACCCCTTGATAGTTCGCCTTGATTAAAGCTTTTCCAGCAATGCCCAACCTTGGTCTTACCATTTGCCACCTAGCCTCTTTTTCCCTCGGGTTTCCGGAGCCCGCATGTCATCTTATTTTAAACCCCCCCAGGCCAGTGCTCCTCTGAGTGTTGGTCCCAATAGAGCCACTTGCAGCGCCACCTCGGGGCAACTTGAGGATTGGTTTTAGTTGTACGTAGTGTTCATCTGAGTGTGCCCTGAGAAAGAGATATGTGCAGCTCCTATCGGGATTTGTCGGCACATTCGGGCGGTGTTGCTGGTCTTGTTTTAACCTGTCGAAGTGTCTTGAGTTACCGAGATACCGAGTCTGATCGGAATGTCTTGGGAGGAGGTCTATTCCTTCGTTGACCGTGAGAGCTTGTCATGGGCTAAGTTGGGACTCCCCTGCAGGGATTGAACTTTCGAAAGCCGTGCCCGCGGTTATGGGCAGATGGGAATTTGTTAATGTCCGGTTGTAGATAACTTGAACCTTAACTTAATTAAAATGAATCAACCGTGTGTGTTACCGTGATGGCCCCTTCTCGGCGGAGTCCGGGAAGTGGACACGGTGTTGGAGTAATGGTTGCGCAGGTTGTTCTCTAGCTTCTCGCTCATGCTTTGCCTCCTCTTCTCGCTCTCTTTTGCGAATAAGATAGCCACCATATATGCTAGTCGCTTGCTGCAGCTCCTCATACATTTTCCTTATCCTTCCTATAAGCTTAAATAGTCTTGATCGCGAGGGTGCGAGATTGCTGAGTCCCTGTGGCTCACAGATACTATAACTCCAGATGTAGGTCCAGGTGATTCTGCTCCAGGTGACGAGTACGAGCTCACGTGGGAGTTTGACGAGGACTCTCAGCGTTATTATGTTTCCTTTCCCGATGATCAGTAGTGGTGCCTAGTTGGGGTTCGATTCAGGGCCTTGTCGCATGTTGGGTTTTCTTCTATTTTGGCGCCGTAGTCGGGCCATGAGTGTTTGTATGATGGATGTTATTTATGTACGTTGATGTGACATGGCGAGTGTAAGCCAACTATGTTTCTCCCCCTTTTATTATGCTTTACATGGGATGTTGTAATGATTGCCTAACTTGCGACATTGCTTTCAATGCGGTTATGTCTCTAAGTCGTGCCTCGACACGTGGGAGCTATAGCCGCATCGAGGGCATAACAGGAACCCCCAAGCTTAGGATTTTGGTTGTCCTTGAATTTTACCTTGGGGTGCCTTGGGAATCCCCAATCTTAGGCTCTTGCCACTCCTTATTCCATAATCCATCATCTTTACCCAAAACTTGAAAACTTCACAACACAAAACTTAAACAGAAAATCTCATGAGCTCCGTTAGTATAAGAAAACAAACCACCACTTAAGGTACTGTAATGAACTCATTATTTATTTGTATTGGTGTTAAACCTACTGTATTCCAACTTATCTATGGTTCGTAACCTCCGATACTAGCCATGGATGCATCAAAATAAGCAAACAACACACGAAAAACAGAATCTGTCAAAAACAGAACAGTCTGTAGTAATCTGTAGGTTTAGAATACTTCTCTAACCCCAAAAATTAAAAAATAAATTTCTGGACGTGAGGAAATTATCTATTAATCATCTTAAAAAGAATCAACTTAATCGCACTCTCTAGTAAAATATGGCAGCAAATATCGTGAGCGCTAAAGTTTCTGTTTTTTACAGCAAGATCGCAAAGACTTTCCTCAAGTCTTCCCAAAGGTTCTACTTGGCACAAACACTAACTAAAAGCATAACCACATCTAAACAGAGGCTAGATGAATTATTTATTACTAAACAGAACCAAAAAGCAAGGAGAAAAAATAAAATTGGGTTGCCTCCCAGCAAGCGCTATCGTTTAACGCCCCTAGCTAGGCATAAAAGCAAGAATAAATCTAGGTATTATCATCTTTGATATGCAATCCATAAGTGGCTATCATAATAGATTCACAAGGTAATTTAATTTTCTTTCTAGGAAATTGTTCCATGCCTTTCCTTAACGGAAATTGAAATCTAATATTCCCTTCTTTCATATCAATAATTGCACCAATCGTTCTAAGGAAAGGTCTACCAAGAATAATGGGACATGTAGGATTGCAATCAATATCAAGAACAATAAAATCTACGGGCACATAATTCCTATTTGCAACAATAAGAACATCATTAATACTTCTCATAGGTTTCTTAATAGTGGAATCCACGAGGTGCAAATTTAAAGAACAATCACCGAATTCATGGAAACCTAACACATCACACAAAGTTTTCGGAATCGTGGAAACTCTAGCACCCAAATCACATAAAGCATAGCATTCATGATCTTTAATCTTAATTTTAATAGTAGGTTCCCACTCATCATAAAGTTTTCTAGGGAAAGAAACCTCCAATTCAAGCTTTTCTTCATAAGATTGCATTAAAGCATCAACGATATGTTTAGTAGAAGCTTTATTTTAACTATAAGCATGCGGAGAATTTAGCACGGATTACAACAAGGAAATACAATCTATTAAAGAACAATCATCATAATTAAATTCCTTGAAATCCAAAATAGTGGGTTCATAGCTATGTAAAGTTTTGACCTCTACAATCCCACTTTTACAAATTTTTGCATCAAGATCTAAAAACTCCGAATCATTGCGACGCCTTTTAACTAAAGTTGACTCATCTCTAGTACCATCATTATCAAGATTCATATTGCAAAACAAAGATTTAATAGGAGACACATCAATCACTTTTAGATCTTCATCCTTATTATCATCAAAACTAGAATAACACGCTTGCACAAAGCAATCCTTTTTAGCATGCATCCTAGCGGTTCTTTCTTTGCACTCATCAATGGAAATTCTCATAGATTTGAGAGACTCCTTGATATCATGCTTAGGTGGAATAGATCTAAGTTTCAGAGAATCAACATTAAGAGAAATTCTATCCACGTTCCTAGCCAACTCATCAATCTTAGACAGTTTTTCTTCAATCAAAGCATTCAAAATCTTTTGCGAACTAATAAATTCTTTAATATTAGATTCAAAATCAGAGGGCATCTTATTATAATTTCCATAAGAATTGTTGTAGGAATTACCATAATTATTAGAGGAATTACTAGGAAACGGCCTAGGATTAAAATTACCTCTATACGCATTATTACCAAAATCGTTCCTACCAACAAAATTCACATCCATAGATTCATTATTATTCTCAATCAAAGTAGACAAAGGCATATCATTAGGATCAGAAAAAACACTATTATTAGCAAACAATTTCATAAGTTCATCCATCTTTCCACTCAAAACATTAATTTCTTCTATTGCATGCACCTTTTTACTAGTAGATCTTTCAGTGTGCCATTGAGAATAATTAACCATAATATTATCTAGGATTTTAGTAGCTTCTCCTAAAGTGATTTCCATAAAAGTGCCTCGCACGGCTGAATCTAAAAGATTTCTAGAAGCAAAATTCAATCCGGCATAATTTTTTTGTATAATCATCCAAAGATTCAAACCATGAGTAGGGCAATTATGTATCATTAATTTCATCCTCTCCCAAGCTTGTGCAACATGTTCATGATCAAGTTGCTTAAAATTCATAATATCGTTCCTAAGAGAGATGATCTTAGCGGGAGGGAAATACTTAGAGATAAAAGCATCTTTGCACTTATTCCATGAATCAATACTATGTTTAGGCAAAGAAGAAAACCAAGTTTTAGCACGATCTCTAAGCGAAAACGGAAATAGCTTCAATTTAACAATATCATTATCCACATCTTTCTTCTTTTGCATATCACACAAATCAACAAAGCTATTCAGATGGGTAGCGGCATCTTCACTAGGAAGGCTGGAAAACGGATCTTTCATGACAAGATTCAGCAAAGCAGCATTAATTTCATAAGATTCAACATCGGTAATAGGAGCAATCGGAGTGCTAATAAAATCATTATTGTTGGTATTAGAAAAGTCACACAATTTAGTATTATCTTGAGCCATCGTTACAAACAATCCAACACACAAGCACACAAGAAGCAAGCAAAAAGAGACGAATGGAAAAGGGAAGGGGAATGGAAAAAGAGGGCGAATAAAACGGAAAGGGTGAAGTGGGGGAGAGGAAAACGAGAGGCAAATGACAAATAATGTAATGCGAGGGATAAGAGTTTGTGATGGGTACTTGGTATGTCTTGACTTGTGGTAAATCTCCCCGGCAACGGCGCCAGAAATCCTTCTTGCTACCTCTTGAGCACTGCGTTGGTTTTCCCTTGAAGAGGAAAGGGTGATGTAGCAAAGTAGCATAAGTATTTCCCAGAGTTTCTGAGAACCAAGGTATCAATCAGTAGGAGACTACACGCCTATCCCTCGTACCTACACAAACAAATAAGAACCTCTCAACCAACACGATAAAGGGGTTGTCAATCCCTTCACGGTCACTTAAGAGAGTGAGATCTGATAGAGATAATAATAGTAAGATAAATATTTTTGGTATTTTTATGATATAGATTGAAAGTAAAGATTGCAAAGTAAAATAGATTGGAAACTTATATGATGAAAGATAGATGATACGTCTCCGTCGTATCTACTTTTCCAAACACTTTTGCCCTTGTTTTGGACTCTAACTTGCATGATTTGAATGGAACTAACCCGGACTTACGCTGTTTTCAGCAGAATTACCGTGGTGTTATTTATGTGCAGAAACAAACGTTCTCGGAATGACCTGAAACTTCACGGAGTAACTTTTTGGAAAATATAAAAAATACCTGCAAAAGATGAAGGCCAGGGGGCCCACCACCTGTCCACGAGGGTGGGGGCGCGCCTGCCCCCCTAGGGCGCGCCCCCAACCTCATGGGCCCCCTGGAGCTCCTTTGACTCCAACTCCAATTCTATATATTGTGTTTCGGGGAGAAAAAATCAGAGAGAAGAATTCATTGTGTTTTACGATACGGAGCCGCCGCCAAGCCCTAAAACCTCTCAGGAGGGCTGATCTAGAGTCCGTTCGGGGCTCCGGAGAGGGGAATCCGTCACCATCGTCATCATCAACCAAACTCCATCACCAATTTCATGATGCTCACTGCCGTGCTTGAGTAATTCCATCGTAGGCTTGCTGGACGGTGATGGATTGGATGGGATCTATCATGTAATCGAGTTAGTTTTGTTAGGGTTTGATCCCTAGTATCCACTATGTTCTGAGATTGATGTTGCTATGACTTTGCTATGCTTAATGCTTGTCACTAGGGCCCGAGTGCCATGATTTCAGATCTGAACCTATTATGTTTTCATCAATATATGAGAGTTCTAGATCCTATCTTGCAAGTCTATAGTCACCTATTATGTGTTATGATCCCTTAACCCCGAAGTGACAATAATCGGGATACTTACCGGTGATGACCGTAGTTTGAGGAGTTCATGTATTCACTATGTGTTAATGCTTTGTTCCGGTACTCTATTAAAAGGACGCCTTAATATCTCTTAGTTTCTAAAAGGACCCCGCTGCCACGGGAGGGTAGGAGAAAAGATTTCATGCAAGTTCTTTTCCATAAGCACGTATGACTATATTCGGAATTCATGCCTACATTATATCAATGAACTGGAGCTAGTTCTGTGTCACCCTAGGTTATGACTGTTACATGATGAACTGCATCCAGCATAACTCTCTGATCCATCGCCTACGAGCTTTCCATATATTGTTCTTCGCTTATTTACTTTCCCATTGCTATTGCTATCATCACTACAAAATACCAAAAACATTACTTTTACTACCTTTACCTTTTGCTACCGTTACCACTACTATCATATTACTTTGCTACTAGATACTTTGCTGCAGATACTAAGTTTCCAGGTGTGGTTGAATTGACAACTCAGTTGTTAATACTTGAGAGTATTCTTTGGCTCCCCTTGCGTAGAATCAATAAATTTGGGTTGAATACTTTATCCTCGAAAACTATTGCGATCCCCTATAATTGTGGGTTATCAATAGACCCGGGGCCATAGGTTTCACTAGTGGCTTCTCTCAAGATAGCATAAGTATTACGGTGGGTGAACAAATTACTGTCGGGCAATTGATAGAAAAGTGAATAATTATGAGAATATCTAGGCATGATCATGTATATAGGCATCACGTCCGCGACATGTAGACCGAAACGATTCTACATCTACTACTATTAATCCACACATCGACCGCTATCCAGCATGCATCTAGAGTATTAAGTTCACAAGAACAAAGTAATGCATTAGGCAAGATGACATGATGTAGAGGGATAAACTCAAGCAATATGATATAAACCCCATCTTTTTATCCTCGATGGCAACAATACAATACGTGCCTTGCTGCCCCTGCTGTCACTGGGAAAGGACACCGCAAGATTGAACCCAAAGCTAAGCACTTCTCCCATTGCAAGAAATATCAATCTAGTAGGCCAAACCAAACTGATAATCCGAAGAGACTTGCAAAGATAACCAATTATACATCAAAGATTTCAGAGAAGAATCAAATATTGTTCATAGATAAACTTAATCATAAACCCACAATTCATCGGATCTCGACAAACACACCGCAAAAAGAGTTACATCAAATAGATCTCTGCTACCTCTTGAGCACTTGCGTTGGTTTTCCCTTGAATAGGAAAGGGTGGTGCAGCAAAGTAGCGTAAGTATTTCCCTCAGTTTTTGAGAACCAATGTATCAATCCAGTAGGAGGCTACGCGCGAGTCCCTCACACCTACACAAAACAAATAAATCCTCGCAACCAACGCGATAAGGGGTTGTCAATCCCTACACGGTCACTTACGAGAGTGAGATCTGATAGATATGATAAGATAATATTTTTGGTATTTTTATGATAAAGATGCAAAGTAAAATAAAAGCAATGAAAATAACTAAGTATTGGAAGATTAATATGATGAAGATAGACCCGGGGGCCATAGGTTTCACTAGTGGCTTCTCTCAAGAGCATAAGTATTTTACGGTGGGTGAACAAATTACTGTTGAGCAATTGACAGAATTGAGCATAGTTATGAGAATATCTAGGTATGATCATGTATATAGGCATCACGTCCAAGACAAGTAGACCGACTCCTGCCTGCATCTACTACTATTACTCCACACATCGACCGCTATCCAGCATGCATCTAGAGTATTAAGTTCATAAGAACAGAGTAACGCCTTAAGCAAGATGACATGATGTAGAGGGATAAATTCATGCAATATGATAAAAAACCCATCTTGTTATCCTCGATGGCAACAATACAATACGTGCCTTGCTGCCCCTACTGTCACTGGGAAAGGACACCGCAAGATTGAACCCAAAGCTAAGCACTTCTCCCATTGCAAGAAAGATCAATCTAGTAGGCCAAACCAAACTGATAATTCGAAGAGACTTGCAAAGATAACCAATCATACATAAAAGAATTCAGAGAAGATTCAAATATTGTTCATAGATAAACTTGATCATAAACCCACAATTCATCGGTCTCAACAAACACACCGCAAAAGAAGATTACATCGAATAGATCTCCACAAGAGAGGGGGAGAACTTTGTATTGAGATCCAAAAAGAGAGAAGAAGCCATCTAGCTAATAACTATGGACCCGAAGGTCTGAGGTAAACTACTCACACTTCATCGGAGAGGCTATGGTGTTGATGTAGAAGCCCTCCATGATCGATGCCCCCTCCGGCGGAGCTCCGGAATAGGCCCCAAGATGGGATCTCGTGGATACAGAAAGTTACGGCGGTGGAATTAGGGTTTTGGCTCTGTATCTGATCATTTGGGGGTACGTAGGTATATATAGGAGGAAGAAGTACGTCGGTGGAGCAACAGGGGGCCCACGAGGGTGGAGGGCGCGCCTGGGGGGGGGGGTAGGCGCCCCCCTACCCCGTGGCCTCCGTGTTGGTTGCTTGACATAGGGTCCAAGTATCCTGGATCTTGTTCGTTCCAAAAATCACGTTCCCGAAGGTTTCATTCCGTTTGGACTCCATTTGATATTCCTTTTCTTCGAAACCCTAAAATAGGCAAAAAAAAACAGCAATTCTGGGTTGGGCCTCCGGTTAATAGGTTAGTCCCAAAAATAATATAAAAGTGTATAATAAAGCCCAATAATGTCCAAAACAGTAGATAATATAGCATGGAGCAATCAAAAATTATAGATACGTTGGAGACGTATCAAGCATCCCCAAGCTTAATTCATGCTCGTCCTCGAGTAGGTAAATGATAAAAACAGAATTTTTGATGTGGAATGCTACTTGGCATATTTTCAATGTAATTCTTCTTAATTGTGGTATGAATATTCAGATCCGAAAGATTCAAGACAAAACTTCAATATTGACATAGAAATAATAATACTTCAAGCATACTAACTAAGCAATTATGTCTCTTCAAAATAACATGGCCAAAGAAAGTTATCCCTACAAAATCATATAGTCTGGCTATGCTCTATCTTCACCACACAAAGTATTTAAATCATGCACAACCCCGATGACAAGCCAAGCAATTGTTTCATACTTTTGACATTCTCAAAACTTTTTCAATCTTCACGCAATACATGAGCGTGAGCCATGGACATAGCACTTTAGGTGGAATAGAATGGTGGTTGTGAAGAAGACAAAAAGGGAGAAGATAGTCTCACATCAACTAGGCGTATCAATGGGCTATGGAGATGCCCATCAATAGATATCAATGTGAGTGAGTAGTGATTGCCATGCAATGGATGTACTAGAGCTATAAGTATATGAAAGCTCAATAAGAAATTAAGTGGGTGTGCATCCAACTTGCTTGCTCATGAAGACCTAGGGCATTTTGAGGAAGCCCATCATTGGAATATACAAGCCAAGTTCTATAATGAAAAATTCCCACTGGTATATGAAAGTGATAACAAAGGAGACTCTCTATCATGAAGATCATGGTGCTACTTTGAAGCAGAAGTGTGGTAAAAGGATAGTAGCATTGTCCCTTCTCTCTTTTTCTCTCATATTTTTTTATTTGGGCCTTTTCTCTCTTTTTATGGCCTCTTTTTTTCGTCCAGAGTCTCATCCCGACTTGTGGGGGAATCATAGTCTCCATCATCCTTTCCTCACTTGGGGCAATGCTCTAATAATGTTGACCATCACACTTTTATTTTCTTACAACTCAAGATTACAGCTCGATACTTAGAACAAGATATGACTCTATATGAATGCCTCCGGCGGTGTACTGGGATATGCAATGACTCATGAGTGACATGTATGAAAGAATTATGAACGGTGGCTTTGCCACAAATACAATGTCAACTTCATGATCATGCAAAGCAATATGACAATGATAGAGCATGTCATAATAAACGGAACGGTGGAAAGTTGCATGGCAATATATCTCCGTATGGCTATGGAAATTCCATGATAGGTAGGTATGGTGGCTGTTTTGAGGAAGGTATATGGTGGATATATGATACCGGCGAAAGGTGCACGGTATTAGAGAGGCTAGCAATGGTGGAAGGGTGAGAGTGCGTAAATCCATGGACTCAACATTAGTCATAAAGAACTCATATACTTATGCAAAAATCTACAAGTTATCAAAGCAAAGTATTACGCGCATGCTCCTAGGGGGATAGATTGGTAGGAAAAGACCATCGCTCGTCCCCGACCGCCACTCATAAGGAAGACAATCAATAAATAAATCATGCTCCGACTTCATCACATAACGGTTCACCATACGTGCATGCTACGGGAATCACAAACTTTAACACAAGTATTTCTCAAATTCACAACTACTCAACTAGCACAACTTTAATATCACCATCTCCATATCTCAAAACAATCATCAAGCATCAAACTTCTCTTAGTATTCAACACACTCATAAGAGAATTTATTATTAATCTTGTATACCTAGCATATTAGGATTATTTAAGCAATTTACCATGCTATTTAAGACTCTCAAAATAATCTAAGTGAAGCATGAGAGATCAATAGTTTCTATAAAACAAATCCACCACCGTGCTCTAAAAGATATAAGTGAAGCACTAGAGCAAAACTATATAACTCAAAAGATATAAGTGAAGCACATAGAGTATTCTAATAATTTCTGAATCATGTGTGTCTCTCTCAAAAGGTGTGTACAGCAAGGATGATTGTGGTAAACTAACAAATAAAGACTCAAATCATACAAGACGCTCCAAGCAAAACACATATCATGTGGTGAATAAAAATATAGCTCCAAGTAAAGTTACCGATAGAAGTAGACGAAAGAGGGGATGCCTTCCGGGGCATCCCCAAGCTTTGGCTTTTAGGTGTCCTTAGATTATCTTGGGGGTGCCATGGGCATCCCCAAGCTTAGGCTCTTTCCACTCCTTGTTCCATAATCCATCAAATCTTTACCCAAAACTTGAAAACTTCACAACACAAAACTTAAAGTAGAAAATCTCGTGAGCTCCGTTAGCGAAAGAAAACAAAAGACCACTTCAAGGTACTGTAATGAACTCATTATTTATTTATATTGGTGTTAAACCTACTGTATTCCAACTTCTCTATGGTTTATAAACTATTTTACTAGCCATAGATTCATCAAAATAAGCAAACACCACACGAAAAACAGAATCTGTCAAAAACAGAACAGTCTGTAGTAATCTGTAGCTAGCGCAAGATCTGAAACCCCAAAAATTCTAAAATAAATTGCTGGACGTGAGGAATTTATATATTAATAATATTCAAAACGAATTAACTAAATATAACTTTCCAAATAAAAATGGTAGCAGTTCTTGTGAGCGCTAAAGTTTCTGTTTTTTACAGCAAGATTAACAAGACTTCCCCCAAGTCTTCCCACGGTTCTACTTGGCACAAAAACTAATTAAACACAAACCAAACATAGGCTAGATAAATTATTTATTACTAAACATGAGAAGAAAGCAAGGAATAAAAAAAATTGGGTATTTGGGTTGCCTCCCGACAAGCGTTATCGTTTAATGCCACTAGCTAGGCATAAAAAGCAAGGATAGATCTAGGTATTGCCATCTTTGGTAGGCAATCCATAAGTGGCTCTCATAATAGATTCATAAGGTAATTTAATTTTCTTTCTAGGAAAGTGTTCCATGCCTTTCCTTAACGGAAATTGGAATCTAATATTTCCTTCCTTCATATCAATAATTGCACCAATCGTTCTAAGGAAAGGTCTACCAAGAATAATAGGACATGAAGGATTGCAATCTATATCAAGAACGATAAAATCTACGGGCACATAATTCCTATTTGCAACAATAAGAACATCATTAATTCTTCCCATAGGTTTCTTAATAGTGTAATCCACAAGGTGCAAGTTTAGAGAGCAATCATCAAAATCACGGAAACCTAACAAATCACACAAAGTCTTTGGAATCATGGAAACACTAGCACCCAAATCACACAAAGCATAGAATTCATGATCTTTAATTTTAATTTTAATAGTTGGTTCCCACTCATCATAAAGTTTTCTAGGGATAGAAACTTCCAACTCAAGTTTTTCTTCATAAGATTGCATCAAAGCATCAACGATATGTTTGGTAAAAGCTTTATTTTGGCTATAAGCATGAGGAGAATTTAGCACGGATTGCAACAAGGAAATACAATCTATCAAAGAGCAGCTATTATCATTAAATTCCTTGAAATCCAAAATAGTAGGTTCATTAACATCTAGAGTTTTGATCTCTTCAATCCCACTTTTATCAAATTTAGCATCAAGATCTAAAAACTCCGAATTTTTGGAACGCCTTCTAGGTAAAGGTGGATCATATTCAGTCCCATCATTATCAAGATTCATATTGCAAAACAAAGATTCAATAGAGGACACATCAATAACTTTTAGATCTTCATCTTTATTATCATGGAAACTAGAAGAACACGCTCCTATAAAGGAATCTTTCTTAGCATGCATCCTAGCGGTTCTTTCTTTGCACTCATCAATGGAAATTCTCATGGCTTTGAGAGACTCATTGATATCATGCTTAGGTGGAATAGATCTAAGTTTCAAAGAATCAACATCAAGAGAAATTCTATCAACGTTCCTAGCCAACTCATCAATCTTAAGCAATTTTTCTTCAATCAAAGCATTGAAATTCTTTTGCGAAGTAATAAATTCTTTAATATTAGATTCAAAATCAGAGGGCATCTTATTATAATTTCCATAAGAATTGTTGTAGGAATTACCATAATTATTAGAGGAATTACTAGGATAAGGCCTAGGATTAAAATTTCCTCTATACGCGTTGTTACCAAAATTGTTCCTACCAACAAAATTCACATCCATAGATTCATTATTATTCTCAATCAAAGTAGACAAAGGCATATCATTAGGATCAGAAGAAACACTTTTATTAGCAAATAATTTCATAAGTTCATCCATCTTTCCACTCAAAACATTAATTTCTTCTATCGCATGCACTTTCTTATTAGTAGATCTTTCAGTGTGCCATTGAGAATAATTAACCATAATATTATCTAGGAGTTTAGTAGCTTCTCCTAAAGTGATTTCCATAAAAGTGCCTCCCGCGGCCGAATCTAAAAGATTTCTAGAAGCAAAATTCAATCCGGCATAAAATTTTGTATAATCATCCACAAATTCAAACCATGTGTAGGGCAATTACGTATCATTAATTTCATCCTCTCCCAAGCTTGTGCAACATGTTCATGATCAAGTTGCTTAAAATTCATAATATCGTTTCTAAGAGAGATGATCTTAGCGGGAGGAAAATACTTAGAGATAAAAGCATCTTTGCACTTATTCCACGAATCAATACTATTTTTTAGGCAAAGACGAAAACCAAGCTTTAGCACGATCTCTAAGCGAAAAAGGAAATAGCTTCAATTTAACAATATCATTGTCCACATCTTTCTTCTTTTGCATATCACATAAATCAATGAAACTATTTAGATGGGTAGCGGCATCTTCACTAGGAAGGCCGGAAAACGGATCTTTCATGACAAGATTCAGCAAGGCAACATTAATTTCACAAGATTCAGCATCGGTAAGAGGAGCAATCGGAGTGCTAATAAAATCATTATTGTTGGTATTGGTAAAGTCACACAATTTAGTGTTATCTTGAGCCATTGTGACAAGCAATCAATCCAACACACAAGCAAACAAGAAACGGGCAAAAAGAGGCAAATAGAGAAAGAGAGGGAGGATAGAGAGAGAGAGGGCGAATAAAATGGCAAGGGTGAAGTGGGCGAGAGGAAAACGAGAGGCAAATGGCAAATAATGTAATGCGGGAGATAAGGGTTTGTGATGGGTACTTGGTATGTTGACTTTTGCGTAGACCTCCCCGGCAAAGGCGCCAGAAATCCTTCTTGCTACCTCTTGAGCACTTGCGTTGGTTTTCCCTTGAAGAGGAAAGGGTGGTGCAGCAAAGTAGCGTACGTATTTCCCTCAGTTTTTGAGAACCAAGGTATCAATCCAGTAGGAGGCTACGTGCGAGTCCCTCACACCTACAGAAAACAAATAAATCCTCGCAACCAACGGGATAAGGGGTTGTCAATCCCTACATGTCACTTACGAGAGTGAGATCTGATAGATATGATAAGATAATATTTTTGGTATTTTTATGATAAAGATGCAAAGTAAAATAAAAGCAATGAAAATAACTAAGAATTGGAAGATTAATATGATGAAGATAGACCCTGGGGCCATAGGTTTCACTAGTGGCTTCTCTCAAGAGCATAAGTATTTTACGGTGGGTGAACAAATTACTGTTGAGCAATTGACAGAATTGAGCATAGTTATGAGAATATCTATGTATGATCATGTATATAGGCATCACGTCCAAGACAAGTAGACCGACTCCTGCCTGCATCTACTACTATTACTCCACACATCGACCGCTATCCAGCATGCATCTAGAGTATTAAGTTCATAAGAATAGAGTAACGCCTTAAGCAAGATGACATGATGTAGAGGGATAAATTCATGCAATGTGATAAAAACCCATCTTGTTATCCTCGATGGCAACAATACAATACGTGCCTTGCTGCCCCTACTGTCACTGGGAAAGGACACCGAAAGATTGAACCCAAAGCTAAGCACTTCTCCCATTGCAAGAAAGATCAATCTAGTAGGCCAAACCAAACTGATAATTCGAAGAGACTTGCAAAGATAACCAATCATACATAAAAGAATTCAGAGAAGATTCAAATATTGTTCATAGATAAACTTGATCATAAACCCACAATTCATCGGTCTCAACAAACACACCGCAAAAGAAGATTACATCGAATAGATCTCCACAAGAGAGGGGGAGAACTTTGTATTGAGATCCAAAAAGAGAGAAGAAGCCATCTAGCTAATAACTATGGACCCGAAGGTCTGAGGTAAACTACTCACACTTCATCAGAGAGGCTATGGTGTTGATGTAGAAGCCCTCCATGATCGATGCCCCCTCCGGCGGAGCTCTGGAACAGGACCCAAGATGGGATCTTGTGGATACAGAAAGTTACGGCGGTGGAATTAGGGTTTTGGCTCCATATCTGATCGTTTGGGGGTATGTAGGTATATATAGGAGGAAGAAGTACATCGGTGGAGCAACAGGGGGCCCACGAGGATGGAGGGCACGCCTGGGGGGGTAAGCGCGCCCCCTACCTCGTGGCCTCCCTGTTGTTTGTGTGACGTAGGGTCCAAGTCTCCTGGATCTTGTTCGTTCCAAAAATCACGTTCCTGAAGGTTTCATTCCGTTTGGACTCCGTTTGATATTCCTTTTCTTCGAAGCCCTAAAATAGGCCCAAAAAAAACAGCAATTCTGGGTTGGGCCTCCGGTTAATAGGTTAGTCCCAAAAATAATATAAAAGTGTATAATAAAGCCCAATAATGTCCAAAACAATAGATAATATAGCATGGAGCAATCAAAAATTATAGATACATTGGAGACGTATCAATCTCCAAGAAGATCGAGGAGAACATTGTATTGAGATCCAAAGAGAGAGAAGAAGCCATCTAGCTAATAACTATGGACCCGAAGGTCTCAGGTAAACTACTCACACATCATCGGAGAGGCTATGGTGTTGATGTAGAAGCCCTCCGTGATCGATGCCCCCTCCGGCGAAGCTCCGGAAAAGGTCCCAAGATGGGATCTCTTGGGTACATAAGGTTGCAGCGGTGGAAATAGGGTTTCATGGCGCTCCTGGATGTTTTCGGGGTATGTGGACATATATAGGAGGAAGAAGTAGGCCGGTGGAGCCACGAGGGGCCCACGAGGGTGGAGGGCGCGCCCAGGGGGTAGGCGCACCCCCTGCCTCATGGCCTCCTTGTTGGTTGCTTGACGTCCACTCCAAGTCCCCTGGATCATGTTTGTTCCAAAAATAACTATGCCGAAGGTTTTATTCCGTTTGGATTCCGTTTGATATTCCTTTTCTGTGAAACTCTGAAATAGGCAAAAAAAACAACAATTGCACTGGGCCTTTTGCTACCGTTACCACTACTATCATATTACTTTGCTACTAGATACTTTGCTGCAGATACTAAGTTTCCAGGTGTGGTTGAATTGACAACTCAGTTGTTAATACTTGAGAGTATTCTTTGGCTCCCCTTGCGTAGAATCAATAAATTTGGGTTGAATACTTTATCCTCGAAAACTATTGCGATCCCCTATAATTGTGGGTTATCAATAGACCCGGGGCCATAGGTTTCACTAGTGGCTTCTCTCAAGATAGCATAAGTATTATGGTGGGTGAACAAATTACTGTCGGGCAATTGATAGAAAAGTGAATAATTATGAGAATATCTAGGCATGATCATGTATATAGGCATCACGTCCGCGACATGTAGACCGAAACGATTCTACATCTACTACTATTAATCCACACATCGACCGCTATCCAGCATGCATCTAGAGTATTAAGTTCACAAGAACAAAGTAATGCATTAGGCAAGATGACATGATGTAGAGGGATAAACTCAAGCAATATGATATAAACCCCATCTTTTTATCCTCGATGGCAACAATACAATACGTGCCTTGCTGCCCCTGCTGTCACTGGGAAAGGACACCGCAAGATTGAACCCAAAGCTAAGCACTTCTCCCATTGCAAGAAATATCAATCTAGTAGGCCAAACCAAACTGATAATTCGAAGAGACTTGCAAAGATAACCAATTATACATCAAAGATTTCAGAGAAGAATCAAATATTGTTCATAGATAAACTTAATCATAAACCCACAATTCATCGGATCTCGACAAACACACCGCAAAAAGAGTTACATCAAATAGATCTCTGCTACCTCTTGAGCACTTGCGTTGGTTTTCCCTTGAATAGGAAAGGGTGGTGCAGCAAAGTAGCGTAAGTATTTCCCTCAGTTTTTGAGAACCAATGTATCAATCCAGTAGGAGGCTACGCGCGAGTCCCTCACACCTACACAAAACAAATAAATCCTCGCAACCAACGCGATAAGGGGTTGTCAATCCCTACACGGTCACTTACGAGAGTGAGATCTAATAGATATGATAAGATATTTTTTTGGTATTTTTATGATAAAGATGCAAAGTAAAATAAAAGCAATGAAAATAACTAAGTATTGGAAGATTAATATGATGAAGATAGACCCGGGGGCCATAGGTTTCACTAGTGGCTTCTCTCAAGAGCATAAGTATTTTACGGTGAGTGAACAAATTACTATTGAGCAATTGACAGAATTGAGCATAGTTATGAGAATATCTAGGTATGATCATGTATATAGGCATCACGTCCAAGACAAGTAGACCGACTCCTGCCTGCATCTACTACTATTACTCCACACATCGACCGCTATCCAGCATGCATCTAGAGTATTAAGTTCATAAGAACAGAGTAACGCCTTAAGCAAGATGACATGATGTAGAGGGATAAATTCATGCAATATGATAAAAAACCCATCTTGTTATCCTCGATGGCAACAATACAATACGTGCCTTGCTGCCCCTACTGTCACTGGGAAAGGACACCGCAAGATTGAACCCAAAGCTAAGCACTTCTCCCATTGCAAGAAAGATCAATCTAGTAGGCCAAACCAAACTGATAATTCGAAGAGACTTGCAAAGATAACCAATCATACATAAAAGAATTCAGAGAAGATTCAAATATTGTTCATAGATAAACTTGATCATAAACCCACAATTCATCGGTCTCAACAAACACACCGCAAAAGAAGATTACATCGAATAGATCTCCACAAGAGAGGGGGAGAACTTTGTATTGAGATCCAAAAAGAGAGAAGAAGCCATCTAGCTAATAACTATGGACCCGAAGGTCTGAGGTAAACTACTCACACTTCATCGGAGAGGCTATGGTGTTGATGTAGAAGCCCTCCGTGATCGATGCCCCCTCCGGCGGAGCTCCGGAACAGGCCCCAAGATGGGATCTCGTGGATACAGAAAGTTACGGCGGTGGAATTAGGGTTTTGGCTCCGTATCTGATCGTTTGGGGGTACGTAGGTATATATAGGAGGAAGAAGTACGTCGGTGGAGCAACAGGGGCCCACGAGGGTGGAGGGCGCGCCTGGGGGGGGGGGGTAGGCGCGCCCCCTACCTCGTGGCCTCCCTGTTGGTTGCTTGACGTAGGGTCCAAGTCTCCTGGATCTTGTTCGTTCCAAAAATCACGTTCCCGAAGGTTTCATTCCGTTTGGACTCCGTTTGATATTCCTTTTCTTCGAAACCCTAAAATAGGCAAAAAAACAGCAATTCTGGGCTGGGCCTCCGGTTAATAGGTTAGTCCCAAAAATAATATAAAAGTGTATAATAAAGCCCAATAATGTCCAAAACAGTAGATAATATAGCATGGAGCAATCAAAAATTATAGATACGTTGGAGACGTATCAAGCATCCCCAAGCTTAATTCCTGCTCGTCCTCGAGTAGGTAAATGATAAAAACAGAATTTTTGATGTGGAATGCTACTTGGCATATTTCAATGTAATTCTTCTTAATTGTGGTATGAATATTCAGATCCGAAAGATTCAAGACAAAAGTTCAATATTGACATAGAAATAATAATACTTCAAGCATACTAACTAAGCAATTATGTCTCTTCAAAATAACATGGCCAAAGAAAGTTATCCCTACAAAATCATATAGTCTGGCTATGCTCTATCTTCACCACACAAAGTATTTAAATCATGCACAACCCCGATGACAAGCCAAGCAATTGTTTCATACTTTTGACATTCTCAAAACTTTTTCAATCTTCACGCAATACATGAGCGTGAGCCATGGACATAGCACTTTAGGTGGAATAGAATGGTGGTTGTGGAGAAGACAAAAAGGGAGAAGATAGTCTCACATCAACTAGGCGTATCAACGGGCTATGGAGATGCCCATCAATAGATATCAATGTGAGTGAGTAGGGATTGCCATGCAACGGATGCACTAGAGCTATAAGTATATGAAAGCTCAAAAAGAAACTAAGTGGGTGTGCATCCAACTTGCTTGCTCACGAAGACCTAGGGCATTTTGAGGAAGCCCATCATTGGAATATACAAGCCAAGTTCTATAATGAAAAATTCCCACTAGTATATGAAAGTGATAACAAAGGAGACTCTCTATCATGAAGATCATGGTGCTACTTTGAAGCACAAGTGTGGTAAAAGGATAGTAGCATTGTCCCTTCTCTCTTTTTCTCTCATATTTTTTTATTTGGGCCTTTTCTCTCTTTTTATGGCCTCTTTTTTTCGTCCAGAGTCTCATCCCGACTTGTGGGGGAATCATAGTCTCCATCATCCTTTCCTCACTTGGGACAATGCTCTAATAATGATGACCATCACACTTTTATTTTCTTACAACTCAAGATTACAGCTCGATACTTAGAACAAGATATGACTCTATATGAATGCCTCCGGCAGTGTACCGGGATATGCAATGACTCATGAGTGACATGTATGAAAGAATTATGAACGGTGGCTTTGCCACAAATACAATGTCAACTTCATGATCATGCAAAGCAATATGACAATGATGGAGCGTGTCATAATAAACGGAACGGTGGAAAGTTGCATGGCAATATATCTCCGAATGGCTATGGAAATGCCATGATAGGTAGGTATGGTGGCTGTTTTGAGGAAGGTATATGGTGGGTGTATGATACCGGCGAAAGGTGCGCGGTATTAGAGAGGCTAGCAATGGTGGAAGGGTGAGAGTGCGTAAATCCATGGACTCAACATTAGTCATAAAGAACTCATATACTTATGCAAAAATCTACAAGTTATCAAAGCAAAGTATTACGCGCATGCTCCTAGGGGGATAGATTGGTAGGAAAAGACCATCGCTCGTCCCCGACCGCCACTCATAAGGAAGACAATCAATAAATAAATCATGCTCTGACTTCATCACATAACGGTTCACCATACGTGCATGCTACGGGACTTACAAACTTCAACACAAGTATTTTTCAAATTCACAACTACTCAACTAGCACAACTTTGATATCACTACCTCCATGTCTCGAAACAATCATCAAGCATCAAACTTCTCTTAGTATTCAACACACTCATAAGAGAATTCTATTATTAATCTTGTATACCTAGCATATTAGGATTATTTAAGCAATTTACCATGCTATTTAAGACTCTCAAAATAATCTAAGTGAATCATTTGAGATCAATAATTTCTATAAAACAAATCCACCACCGTGCTCTAAAATATATAAGTGAAGCACTAGAGCCAAACTATACAACTCAAAAGATATAAGTGAAGCACATAGAGTATTCTAATAATTTCTGAATCATGTGTGTCTCTCTCAAAAGGTGTGTACAGCAAGGATGATTGTGGTAAACTAACAAATAAATACTCAAATCATACAAGACGCTCCAAGCAAAACACATATCATGTGGTGAATAAAAATATAGCTCCAAGTAAAGTTACCGATAGAAGTAGACGAAAGAGGGGATGCCTTCTGGGGCATCCCCAAGCTTTGGCTTTTAGGTGTCCTTAGATTACCTTGGGGGTGCCATGGGCATCCCCAAGATTAGGCTCTTTCCACTCCTTGTTCCATAATCCATCAAATCTTTACCCAAAACTTGAAAACTTCACAACACAAAACTTAAAGTAGAAAATCTCGTGAGCTCCGTTAGCGAAAGAAAACAAAAGATCACTTCAAGGTACTGTAATGAACTCATTATTTATTTATACTGGTGTTAAACCTACTGTATTACAACTTCTCTATGGTTTATAAACTATTTTACTAGCCATAGATTCATCAAAATAAGCAAACACCACACGAAAAACAGAATCTGTCAAAAACAGAACAGTCTGTAGTAATCTGTAGCTAGCGCAAGATCTGAAACCCCAAAAATTCTAAAATAAATTGCTGGACGTGAGGAATTTATATATTAATAATATTCAAAACGAATTAACTAAATATAACTTTCCAAATAAAAATGGTAGCAGTTCTTGTGAGCGCTAAAGTTTCTGTTTTTTACAGCAAGATTAACAAGACTTCCCCCAAGTCTTCCCACGGTTCTACTTGGCACAAAAACTAATTAAACACAAACCAAACATAGGCTAGATAAATTATTTATTACTAAACATGAGAAGAAAGCAAGGAATAAAAAAAAATTGGGTATTTGGGTTGCCTCCCGACAAGCGTTATCGTTTAATGCCACTAGCTAGGCATAAAAAGCAAGGATAGATCTAGGTATTGCCATCTTTGGTAGGCAATCCATAAGTGGCTCTCATAATAGATTCATAAGGTAATTTAATTTTCTTTCTAGGAAAGTGTCCCATGCCTTTCCTTAACGTAAATTGGAATCTAATATTTCCTTCCTTCATATCAATAATTGCACCAATCGTTCTAAGGAAAGGTCTGCCAAGAATAATAGGACATGAAGGATTGCAATCTATATCAAGAACGATAAAATCTACGGGTAAAAATTCCTATTTTTTAAAAAAAGAACATCATTAATTCTTCCCATAGGTTTCTTAATAGTGGAATCCGCAAGGTGCAAGTTTAGAGAGCAATCATCAAAATCACGGAAACCTAACAAATCACGCAAAGTCTTTGGAATCGTGGAAACACTAGCACCCAAATCACACAAAGCGTATCATTCATGATCTTTAATTTTAATTTTAATAGTTGGTTCCCACTCATCATAAAGTTTTCTAGGGATAGAAACTTCCAACTCAAGTTTTTCTTCATAAGATTGCATCAAAGCATCAACGATATGTTTGGTAAAAGCTTTATTTTGGCTATAAGCATGAGGAGAATTTAGCACAGATTGTAACAAGGAAATACAATCTATCAAAGAGCAGCTATTATAATTAAATTCCTTGAAATACAAAATAGTAGGTTCATTAACATCTAGAGTTTTGATCTCTTCAATCCCACTTTTATCAAATTTAGTATCAAGATCTAAAAACTCCGAATTTTTGGAACGCCTTCTAGGTAAAGGTGGATCATATTCAGTCCCATCATTATCAAGATTAATATTGCAAAACAAAGATTTAATAGGGGATACATCAATAACTTTTAGATCTTCATCTTTATTATCATGGAAACTAGAAGAACACGCTCTTATAAAGGAATCTTTCTTAGCACGCATCCTAGCGGTTCTTTCTTTGCACTCATCAATGGAAATTCTCATGGCTTTGAGAGACTCATTGATATCATGCTTAGGTGGAATAGATCTAAGTTTCAAAGAATCAACATCAAGAGAAATTCTATCAACGTTCCTAGCCAACTCATCAATCTTAAGCAATTTTTCTTCAATCAAAGCATTGAAATTCTTTTGTGAAGTAATAAATTCTTTAATATTAGATTCAAAATCAGAGGGCATCTTATTATAATTTCCATAAGAATTGTTGTAGGAATTACCATAATTATTAGAGGAATTACTAGGAAACGGCCTAGGATTAAAATTACCTCTATACGCATTATTACCAAAATCGTTCCTACCAACAAAATTCACATCCATAGATTCATTATTATTCTCAATCAAAGTAGACAAAGGCATATCATTAGGATCAGAAGAAACACTCTTATTAGCAAACAATTTCATAAGTTCATCCATCTTTCCACTCAAAACATTAATTTCTTCTATCACATGCACTTTCTTATTAGTAGATCTTTCAGTGTGCCATTGACAATAATTAACCATAATATTATCTAGGAGTTTAGTAGCTTCTCCTAAAGTGATTTCCATAAAAGTGCCTCCCACGGCCGAATCTAAAAGATTTCTAGAAGCAAAATTCAATCCGGCATAAAATTTTGTATAATCATCCACAAATTCAAACCATGTGTAGGGAAATTACGTATCATTAATTTCATCCTCTCCCAAGCTTGTGCAACATGTTCATGATCAAGTTGCTTAAAATTCATAATATCGTTTCTAAGAGAGATGATCTTAGCGGGAGGAAAATACTTAGAGATAAAAGCATCTTTGCACTTATTCCACGAATCAATACTATTTTTTAGGCAAAGACGAAAACCAAGCTTTAGCACGATCTCTAAGCGAAAAAGGAAATAGCTTCAATTTAACAATATCATTGTCCACATCTTTCTTCTTTTGCATATCACATAAATCAATGAAACTATTTAGATGGGTAGCGGCATCTTCACTAGGAAGGCCGGAAAATGGATCTTTCATGACAAGATTCAGCAAGGCAACATTAATTTCACAAGATTCAGCATCGGTAAGAGGAGCAATCGGAGTGCTAATAAAATCATTATTGTTGGTATTGATAAAGTCACACAATTTAGTGTTATCTTGAGCCATCGTGACAAGCAATCAATCCAACACACAAGCAAACAAGAAACGGGCAAAAAGAGGCAAATAGAGAAAGAGAGGGAGGATAGAGAGAGAGAGGGCGAATAAAATGGCAAGGGTGAAGTGGGCGAGAGGAAAACGAGAGGCAAATGGCAAATAATGTAATGCGGGAGATAAGGGTTTGTGATGGGTACTTGGTATGTTGACTTTTGCGTAGACCTCCCCGGCAAAGGCGCCAGAAATCCTTCTTGCTACCTCTTGAGCACTTCCGTTGGTTTTCCCTTGAAGAGGAAAGGGTGGTGCAGCAAAGTAGCGTACGTATTTCCCTCAGTTTTTGAGAACCAAGGTATCAATCCAGTAGGAGGCTACGTGCGAGTCCCTCGCACCTACAGAAAACAAATAAATCCTCGCAACCAACGGGATAAGGGGTTGTCAATCCCTACATGTTCACTTACGATAGTGAGATCTGATAGATACGATAAGACAATATTTTTGGTCTTTTTATGATAAAGATGCAAAGTAAAATAAAAGCAATGAAAATAACTAAGAATTGGAAGATTAATATGATGAAGATAGACCCTGGGGCCATAGGTTTCACTAGTGGCTTCTCTCAAGAGCATAATATTTTACGGTGGGTGAACAAATTACTGTTGAGCAATTGACAGAATTGAGCATAGTTATGAGAATATCTAGGTATGATCATGTATATAGGCATCACGTCCAAGACAAGTAGACCAAGTCCTGCCTGCATCTACTACTATTACTCCACACATCGACCGCTATCCAGCATGCATCTAAAGTATTAAGTTCATAAGAATAGAGTAACGCCTTAAGCAAGATGACATTATGTAGAGGGATAAATTCATGCAATGTGATAAAAAACCCATCTTGTTATCCTCGATGGCAACAATACAATACATGCCTTGCTGCCCCTACTGTCACTGGGAAAGGACACCGAAAGATTGAACCCAAAGCTAAGCACTTCTCCCATTGCAAGAAAGATCAATCTAGTAGGCCAAACCAAATTGATAATTCGAAGAGACTTGCAAAGAAAACCAATCATACATAAAAGAATTCAGAGAATATTCAAATATTGTTCATAGATAAACTTGATCATAAACCCACAATTCATCGGTCTCAGCAAACACACCGCAAAAAGAAGATTACATCGAATAGATCTCCACAAGAGAGGGGGAGAACTTTGTATTGAGATCCAAAAAGAGAGAAGAAGCCATCTAGCTAATAACTATGGACCCGAAGGTCTGAGGTAAACTACTCACACTTCATCAGAGAGGCTATGGTGTTGATGTAGAAGCCCTCCATGATCGATGCCCCCTCCGGCGGAGCTCTGGAACAGGACCCAAGATGGGATCTCGTGGATACAGAAAGTTATGGCGGTGGACTTAGGGTTTTGGCTCCATATCTGATCGTTTGGGGGTATGTAGGTATATATAGGAGGAAGAAGTACGTCGGTGGAGCAACAGGGGGCCCACGAGGATGGAGGGCACGCCTGGGGGGGTAAGCGCGCCCTCTACCTCGTGGCCTCCCTGTTGGTTGTGTGACGTAGGGTCCAAGTCTCCTGGATCTTGTTCGTTCCAAAAATCACGTTCCTGAAGGTTTCATTCCGTTTGGACTCCGTTTGATATTCCTTTTCTTCGAAGCCCTAAAATAGGCCCAAAAAAACAGCAATTCTGGGTTGGGCCTCCGGTTAATAGGTTAGTCCCAAAAATAATATAAAAGTGTATAATAAAGCCCAATAATGTCCAAAACAATAGATAATATAGCATGGAGCAATCAAAAATTATAGATACATTGGAGACGTATCAATCTCCAAGAAGATCGAGGAGAACATTGTATTGAGATCCAAAGAGAGAGAAGAAGCCATCTAGCTAATAACTATGGACCCGAAGGTCTCAGGTAAACTACTCACACATCATCGGAGAGGCTATGGTGTTGATGTAGAAGCCCTCCGTGATCGATGCCCCCTCGGGCGAAGCTCCGGAAAAGGTCCCAAGATGGGATCTCTTGGGTACATAAGGTTGCAGCGGTGGAAATAGGGTTTCATGGCGCTCCTGGATGTTTTCGGGGTATGTGGACATATATAGGAGGAAGAAGTAGGCCGGTGGAGCCACGAGGGGCCCACGAGGGTGGAGGGCGCGCCCAGGGGGTAGGCGCACCCCCTGCCTCATGGCCTCCTCGTTGGTTGCTTGACGTCCACTCCAAGTCCCCTGGATCATGTTTGTTCCAAAAATAACTATGCCGAAGGTTTTATTCCGTTTGGATTCCGTTTGATATTCCTTTTCTGTGAAACTCTGAAATAGGCAAAAAAAACAACAATTGCACTGGGCCTTGGGTTAGTAGGTTAGTCCCAAAAATAATATAAAAGTGTATAAATAAGCCCATTAACATCCAAAACAGATAATATAATAGCATGGAACAATAAAAAATTATAGATACATTGGAGACATATCAGCCCACGAGACAGGGGGCGCGCCCAGGGGGTGGGCGCGCCCCCACCCTCGTGGTCAAGGTGTGGGCCCCCTGATGTTGATTCTTTCCCAGTATTTTTTTTAAATTCCAAAAATATTCTCCGTGAAGTTTTAGGTCATTCCGAGAACTTTTATTTCTGCACAAAAATAACACCATGGCAATTCTGCTGAAAACAGCATCAGTCCGGGCTAGTTCCATTCAAATCATGCAAGTTAGAGTCCAAAACAAGGTCAAAAGTGTTTGGAAAAGTAGATACGATGGAGACGTATCAACTCCCCTAAGCTTAAACCTTTGCTTGTCCTCAAGTAATTCAGTTGACAAACTGAAAGTTATAAAGAAAAACTTTTACAAACTCTGTTTGATCTTGTTGTTGTAAATATGTAAAGCCAGCATTCAAGTTTTCAGCAAAGATTGTGAACTAACCATATTCGCAATAACATTTAGGTCTCATGTTTACTCATATCAATGGCATAATCAACTAGCGAATAATAATAGTAAATCTCAGATGACAACACTTTCTCAAAACAATCATAATATAATATAACAAGATGGTATCTCACTAGCCCTTTCTGAGACCGCAAAACATAAATGCAGAGCACCTCTAAAGATCAAGGACTGACTAAGCATTGTAATTCATGGTAAAAGAGATCCAGTCACAGTCATACTCAATGTAAACTAATAGTAATACATGCAAATGACAGCGGTGCTCTCTAAGTGGTGCTTTTTAATAAGAGGATGATTGATGTCTACTACACAACCTTCTTCTTGTAGACATTGTTGGGCCTCCAAGTGCAGAGGTTTGTAGGATAGTAGCAAATTTCCCTCAAGTGGATGACCTAAGGTTTATCAATTCGTAGGGCGTAGGATGAATATGGTCTCTCTCAAGCAACCCTGCAACCAAATAACAAAAGAGTCTCTTGTGTCCCCAACACACCCAATACAATGGTAAATTGTATAGGTGCACTAGTTCGGCGAAGAGATGGTGATACAAGTGGTATATGGATGGTAGATAATAGTTTTTGTAATCTGAAAATATAAAAACAGCAAGGTAACTAATGATAAAAGTGAGCGTAAATGGTATTGCAATGCTAGGAAACAAGGCCTAGGGTTCATACTTTCACTAGTGCAAGTCCTCTCAACAATAATAACATAATTGGATCACATAACTATCCCTCAACATGCAACAAAGAGTCACTCCAAAGTCACTAATAGCAGAGAACAAACGAAAAGATTATGGTAGGGTACGAAACCACCTCAAAGTTATTCTTTCCAATCAATCCGTTGGGCTATTCCTATAAGTGTCACAAACAGCCCTAGAATTCGTACTAGAATAACACCTTAAGACACAAATCAACCAAAACCCTAATGTCACCTAGATACTCCAATGTCACCTCAAGTATCCGTGGGTATGATTATACGATATGCCTCACACAATCTCTGATTCATCTATTCAACCAACACATAGAACCTCGAAGAGTGCCCCAAAGTTTCTACCAGAGAATCATGACGAAAACGTGTGCCAACCCCTATGCATAGGTTCATGGGCGGAACCCGCAAGTTGATCACCAAAACATACATCAAGTGAATCACGTGGTATCCCATTGTCACCACAGATACGCACGGCAAGACATACATCAAGTGTTCTCAAATCTTTAAAGACTCAATCTGATAAGATAACTTCAAAGGGGAAACTCAATCCATTACAAGAGAGTAGAGGGGGGAGAAAACATCATAGGATCCAAATATAATAGTAAAGCTCGCGATACATCAAGATCGTATCACCTCAAGGACACGAGAGAGAGAGAGAGAGAGAGAGAGAGAGAGAGAGAGAGAGAGAGAGAGATCAAACACATAGCTACTAGTACATACCCTCAGCCCCGAGGGAGAACTACTCCCTCCTCGTCATGGAGAGCACCGGGATGATGAAGATGGCCACCGGAGAGGGATTGAACTCTCCGGCAGGGTGCCGGAACGGGTCTAGATTGGTTTTTGGTGGCTACGGAGGCTTCTGGCGGTGGAACTCCTGATCTATTGTGCTCTCGGATGTTTTTAGGGTATATGGAGATATATAGGCGAAAGAAATACGTCAGGCGGGCCACGAGGGGCCCACGAGGGTGGAGGGCGCGCCCAGGGGGGTGGGCGCCCCCCTGCCTCGTGTCCTCCTCGTAGATCCCCTGACGTACACTCCAAGTCTTCTGGGCTTCTTCTGATCCAAAAATAAGTTCCATGAAGTTTCAGGTCAATTTGACTCCGTTTGGTTTTCCTTTTCTGCGATATTCTAAAACAAGGTAAAAACAGAAACTGGCACTGGGCTCTAGGTTAATAGGTTAGTCCCAAAAATCATATAAAATAGCAAATAAATGCATATAAAACATCCAAGGTTGATAATATAATAGCATGGAACAATAAAAATTATAGATACGTTGGAGACGTATCAATGATGACTCAACATAAAAGTAAATAGATTGGACCTTCTTAGAGGGAAGCAGGGATTTGTAGAGGTGCGAGAGCTCGATTTTGAAATAGAGATGAATAATATTTTGAGTGGTATACTTTCATTGTCAACATAACAACCGAGAGATCTCGATATCTTCCATGCTACACACTTTATAGGCGGTTTCCAAGCAGAATGGTAAAGTTTATACTCCCCCTACCACCAACAAATATCAATCCATGGCTTGTCCGAAACAACGGGTGCCTCCAACTAACAACAATCCTGGGGGAGTTTGTTTGCAATTATTTTAATTCAAGCATGGGACTGGGCATCCCAGTTACCAACCATTTTCCCGTGAATGAGGAGCGGAGTCCACTCCTCTTGAGAATAACCCACCTAGCATGGAAGATATAGATAGCCCTAGTTGATACATGAGCTATTCGAGCATACAAAACAGAATTTCATTTGAAGGTTTAGAGTTTGGCACATACAAATTTACTTGGAACGGCAGGTAGATACCGCATATAGGAAGGTATGGTGGACTCATATGGAATAACTTTTGGGGTTTATGGAGGTGGATGCACAAGCAGTATTCCCGCTTAGTACAAGTGAAGGCTAGAAAGAGACTGGGAAGCGACCAGCTAGAGAGCGACAACAGTCATGAACATGCATTAAAATTAATCAACACTTAGTGCAAGCATGAGTAGGATATACTTCAACATGAACATAAATATCGTGGAGGCTATGTTGATTTTGTTTCAACTACATGCGTGAACATGTGCCAAGTCAAGCCACTCGAATCGTTCAAAGGAGGATACCACCCTATCATACCACATCACAACCATTTTAATAGCATGTTGGCACGCAAGGTAAACCATTATAAACTCCTAGCTAATTAAGCATGGCATGAGCAACTATAATCCTAATTGTCATTGCAAACATGTTTCATTCATAATAGGTTGAATCAGGAACGATGAACTAATCATATTTACAAAAACAAGATAGGTCGAGTTCATACCAGCTTCTCTCATCTCAATCAGTCCATCATACATCGTCATTATTGCCTTTCACTTGCACGACCCAACGGTGTGTATAATAATAATAGTACACGTGCATCGGACTAAGCTGGAATCTTCAAGCAGTCAATACAAGGGAGAAGACAAGGTAATATGGGCTCTTTGTTAGATCAACAATAATGCATATGAGAGCCACTCAACATTTTCATCATGGTCTTCTCCTCTCGACCCCCAAAGAAAAGAAAAGAAACAAAACTATTTACACGTGAAAGCTCCCAACAAGCAAAAGAAGAACGAGAAATCTTTTGGGGTTTTCTTTTAATTACTACTACTACTACATGCATGGAAAGTGAACTAGCTAAAAGCTACAACTAATATTTTTAATTTTTCTTAAGGTCTTTCAAACACACAAGAAGAATGCTGGAAAAGAAAATAAACTAACATGGATATTACAATGAAAAAGTATGAGCACTGACAACCGGCATGAGTGTGTGAACATGAATTTAATGTCGGTGAGAGATACATACTCCCCCAAGCTTAGGCTTTTGGCCTAAGTTGGTCTATCACCATGGCTGGCCTGGTGGATATCCAAAGTTGTAACTGGGGTCGTACTGAGATGCAACAGCCACTGCCTGATGAGCAGCAGCTTGGAGGCGAGTTGCCTTCGTCCTCCTCTCGTACTCGTTCGCCTCCTCCCTGGTTATAACATATCTCCTTTTTGCCTGAAAGTCAAAGAAAGTAGGAGAAGGGAGAACAACATGGACGGTGCGCCGTCTGTCAAAGATTAGTCAGTACTCGAGGAATTGTTCATTCCTCTCAACAAACTGATGGAGAATCATGGCATTATAGTCTAGGTAAGAAGGAGGCAACTCAATATCATTTCCACGTATGGGTATATCAAGATAGTTAGCTACACGAGTTGCATAAATTCCACCAAACAAATCTCCACTTATACTGTTGTGATGCAACCTACGTGCAACAATAGCCTCCAAGTTATATTGTTTATCACCTAATACCGCACTCTTGAGGACATTAAGATCTGGAATACATATGTGACAAGCCTCATCTTTACCATTAATGCATCTACCAATGAAGAGAGAAAAATAATGTATGGAAGGGAAATGAATGCTCCCTATGGTAGTTTGTGTGATCTCCCAAGATTCCCCCATAGTAATACTAGCAAGAAAGTCTTTATATTCAGATTTGCGAGGTTCACTAACATTGCCCCAGTGCGGGAGTTTGCAAGCAGTATTAAAATCTTCTAGGTCCATGGTATATGATTTATCATAAAGATCAAATAAAACAGTGCGAGAATTGCACGAGGATGTAAATTTAAACCTTCTCACAAATGAATCAGTAAGATAGAGGTATTGCCGGCACTTATCTGACACGAAGCTCTCAAGATCAGCGTTACGCACATATGCGTCAAATTCATCCTTGATACCTGCCCGGACCATGAACTCCTCTGACGGCCATTCGCAAGGCCGCACATGGGCTTCCCTTGGTAGTTCATTGTCCGGCTCACGTATCGCGAGCCTCGGTCCTTGCTTCCTTGAGGAACCACCTTGGTACATTTTCCTAAACATATTTCTTCCTTTGAAAAATTTATGAAATTTTTAGTGACTCAAAATAAAAGTGAATCAAACTCAACAAGATTGATAGCTACTACTCCTACAAGTGCCTAGAGGCCATATCATGCATTAAAACTTCTTTTGACCACATAAATTTGACATGCAAGCTCAAGAACAGGGTCACCTAAGCAGCAAAAATTTGCAATAAATAAAGCACTACAACAAAAACTAATTGGACCATTGGAGGAGTCACATACCAAAGAACAATCCCCAAAGCAGTTTTGTGAATGGAGCTTTGAGCAAGGAGATCGAAAATGGCAGCAAGATGAGCTAGAACTCGGGTTTGAACTGGTGGAGGATTTTTTCTGGAGGAATACGAAGTGTGTGGGTGCAAGAATAAGTGGAGGGGGCCCGCGTGGGGTCCACGAGGCAGGGGCGCGCCCTGGACCCTCGTGGCTAGGTGGTGAGGCCCCCTGGTGTGTTCTCAGTGCCAATAATTCTTAAATATTCTAGGAAAAATCATATAAAATTTTCAGGACATTTGGAGAACTTTTATTTTCGGGGTATTTTTTATTGCAAGGATAATTCAGAAAACAGACAGAAAATACTATTTTTGCTTTATTTAATCTAAATAAAGAAAGTAAAAGGAGGGTACAGAGAGTTGTGCTTTCTAACTTCATCCATCTCATGCTCATCAAAAGGAATCCACTAACAAGGTTGATCAAGTCTTGTTAACAAACTCTTTCTGAATCGCATGAAACCAGAGAATTTTCGAATAACACTAGGTTACCTCAACGGGGATATGCACATCCCCAACAATAAGAATATCATATTTCTTCTTGACAGTGGGAAGAGGAAATTCAAAACCTCCAATAATAATCGTTGGAATTTTTCCAATAGAATTGATACTATGAACTTGAGGTTGTTTCCTCGGAAAGTGTACCGTATGCTCATTACCATTAACATGAAAAGTGACATTGCCTTTGTTGCAATCAATAACAGCCCCTGCAGTATTCAAAAAGGGTCTACCAAGAATAATAGACATACTATCGTCCTCGGGAATATCAAGAATAACAAAGTCCGTTAAAATAGTAACGTTTTCAACCACAACAGGCACATCCTCACAAATACCGATAGGTATAGCAATTGATTTATCAGCCATTTGCAAAGATATTTCAGTAGGTGTCAACTTATTCAAATCAAGTCTACGATATAAATAGAGAGGCATAACACTAACACCGGCTCCAAGATCACATAAAGCAGTTTTAACATAGTTTCTTTTAATGGAGCATGGTATAGTTGGTACTCCGGGATCTCCTAGTTTCTTTGGTATTCCACCCTTAAAAGTATAATTAGCAAGCATGGTGGAAATTTCAGCTTCCAGTATCTTTATTTTATTTGTGATAATATCTTTCATGTACTTAGCATAAGGATTCATTTTAAGCATATCAGTCAAACGCATACGCAAAAAGATAGGTCTAATCATTTCAGCAAAGCGCTCAAAATCCTCATCATCATTTTTCTTGGATGGTTTAGGAGGAAAAGGCATGGGTTTCTGAACCCATGGTTCTCTTTGTTTACCGTGCTTCATAGCAACAAAGTCTCTCTTATCATAACGTTGATTCTTTGATTGTGGGTTATCAAGATCAACAGCAGGTTCAATCTCTACATCATTGTTATTGCTAGGTTGAGCATCAACATGAACATCATTATTAACATCATCACTAGGTTCATGTTCATTACCAGATTGTGTTTCAGCATCAGAAATATAAATATCATTGGGATTCTCAGGTGTGTCAACAACAGGTTCACTAGAAGCATGCAAAGCCCTATCATTTTTATTTTTCTTCTTCTTAGAAGAACTAGGTGCATCAACATTAGTTCTCTGAGAATCTTGCTCAATTCTCTTATGGTGGCCCTCAGGATACAAAGGTTCTTGAGTCATTTTACCCCCTCTGGTCATAACTCTAACAACATTATCATTTTTCTTATTATCTAATTCATTGAGCAAATCATTCTGAGCCTTAAGTACTTGTTCTACTTGAGTGGTAACCATAGAAGCATGTTTACTAATAAGTTTAAGTTCACCTTTAACTCTAGACATATAATCACTCAAGTGTTCAATCATATAAGCATTGCGTTTCAATTGTCTACCAACATAAGCATTGTAGATTTCTTGCTTAACAATAAAATTATCAAACTCACCCAAGCATTGGCTAGCAGACTTATTACGAGGAATATCACCTTCATCAAATCTACAGAGAGAATTTACCTTTACTACCTGTGTCGGGTTACAAGACCATGTATTTCTTCAATAGGTGGTAAATTCTTAACATCTTAAGCTTTAATACCTTTTTCTTTCATAGATTTCTTGGCCTCTTGCATATCTTCAGGACTGAGAAATAGAATACCCCTTTTCTTTGGAGTTGGCTTAGGAGTTGGTTCAGGAAGTGTCCAGTCATTTTCATTACTCAACATATTATTCAATAGCAATTCAGCTTGATCAACAGTTCTTTCCCTGAAAACACAACCAGCACAACTATTCAGGTGGTCTCTGGAAGCATCGGTTAGTCCATTATAAAAGATATCAAGTATTTCATTTTTCTTGAGAGGATGATCAGGCAAAGCATTAAGTAATCGGAGAAGCCTCCCCCACGCTTGTGGGAGACTCTCTTCTTCAATTTGCACAAAATTATATATTCCCCTTAAGGCAGCTTGTTTCTTATGAGCAGGGAAATATTTAGCAGAGAAGTAATAAATCGTATCCTGGGGATTACGCACACAACCAGGATCAAGAGAATTAGACCATATTTTAGCATCACCCTTTAATGAGAACGGAAATAACTTAAGGATAAAGTAATAGCGAGTTTTCTCATCATTAGTGAATAGGGTGGCTATATCATTTAATTTAGTAAAATGTGCCACGACAGTTTCAGATTCATAGCCATAAAAAGGACCAGATTCAACCAAAGTAAGTAACTCAGGATTGACAGAGAATCATTATCCTTATCAAAGATACAGATAGGTGAAGTGGCAAAAGTAGGGTCATGTTTCATTCTAGCATTCAAGGATTTTTCTTTCAGCTTGCTAATAGTTTCTTAAGATCATATCTATCATTACAAGCTAAAAAGTCTCTAGCAGTTTCTTCATCCATGACATAACCCTCAGGCACAACAGGCAATTCATATCTAGGGGGAGAATCCTCATCATCACTTTCATCAATATTATCATTTTCAATAATTTCATTCTCTCTAACCCCAGCAAGTTGTTCATCAAGAAATTCACCTAGTAACACAGTATCAAGCATAGAAGTAGTTTCATCATAAGCATCATGCAAAGCAGAAGTGGCATCATCAACAACATGCGACATATCAGAATCAATAACAGGTGTAGGTGTCGCAAATTTACTCATAACAGAAGGTGAATCAAGTGCAGAGCTAGATGGCAGTTCCTTACCTCCCCTTGCAGTTGAGGGATAAATCTTGGTTCTTTCATCTTTCAAGTTCTTCATAGTAACCAATAGATATAAATCCCAAGTGACTCAAAGAATAGAGCTACGTTTCCTGGCAACGGCCCCAGAAAATAGTCTTGATAACCCACAAGTATAGGGGATTGCAACAGTTTTCAAGGGTAGAGTATTCAACCCAAATTTATTGATTCGACACAAGGGGAGCCAAAGAATATTCTCAAGTATTAACAGTTGAGTTGTCAATTCAACCGCACCTGAAAGACTTAATATCTGCAGCAAAGTATTTAGTAGCAAAGTAATATGGAAGTAACGGTAACGGTGGCAAAAGTAACAGTAGCAGTTTTGTAGTAATCGTAACAGTGGCAACGGAAAAGTAACTAAGCAAAGATCAATATGTGAAAAGCTCGTAGGCAAAGGATCAGTGATGGATAATTATGTCGGATGCGATTCCTCATGTAACAGTTATAACATAGGGTGACACAGAACTAGCTCCAGTTCATTAATGTAATGTAGGCATGTATTCCGAATATAGTCATACATGCTTATGGAAAAGAACTTGCATGACATCTTTTGTCCTACCCTCCCGTGGCAGCGGGGTCCTATTGGAAACAAAGGGATATTAAGGCCTCCTTTTAATAGAGTACTGGAACAAAGCATTAGCACTTAGTGAATACATGAACTCCTCAAACTACGGTCATCACCGGGAGTGGTCCAGATTATTGTCACTTCGGGGTTACCGATAGGATCAAGAACTCACATATATTCATGAAAACATAATAGGTTCAGATCTGAAATGATGGCACTCGGGCCCTAGTGACACACATTAAGCATAGCAAAGTCATAGCAACATCAATCTCAGAACATAATGGATACTAGGTATCAAACCCTAACAAAACTAACTTGATTACATGATAAATCTCATCCACCTACAATGGAATTACTCATGCACGACGGTGAGCATCATGAAATTGGTGATGGAGGAAGGTTGATGATGACGATGGTGACGGATTCCCCTCTCCGGAGCCCCGAACAGACTCCAGATCAGCCCTCCCGAGAGAGATTAGGGCTTGGCGGTGGCTCCGTATCGTAAAACGCGATGAACCCTTCTCCCTGATTTTTTCTCCCCGGACGTGAATATATAGAGTTGGAGTTGAGGTCGGTGGAGCCTCAGGGGGCCCACGAGACAGGGGGCGCGCCCCCACCCTCATGGACAGGGTGTGGGCCCCCTGATGTTGATTCTTTCACTAGTATTTTTTATAAATTCCAAAAATATTCTCCGTGAAGTTTCAGGTCATTCCGAGAACTTTTATTTATGCACAAAAATAACACCATGGCAATTCTGCTGAAAACAGCGTCAGTCCGGGTTAGTTCCATTCAAATCATGCAAGTTAGAGTCCAAAACAAGGTCAAAAGTGTTTGGAGAAGTAGATACGATGGAGACGTATCAACTAGCATATGCAGATATGGCCTCGGAACACTAAGACCGAATGGTCGAGCGTGAATCATAGAGTAGATATGATCAACATAGTGATGTTCACCACTGAAAACTACATCTCACGTGATGATCGGACATGGTTTAGTTGATATTGATCACGTGATCACTTAGATGATTAGAGGGATGTCTATCTAAGTGGGAGTTCTTAAGTAATATGATTAATTGAACTTTAATTTATCATGAACTTAGTACCTGATAGTATTTTGCATGTCTATGTTGTTGTAGATAGATGGCCCGTGTTGTTGTTCCGTTGAATTTTAATGCGTTCCTAGAGAAAGCTAAGTTGAAAGATGATGGTACCAATTACACAGACTGGGTCCGTAACTTGAGGATTATCCTCATTGCTGCACAGAAGAATTATGTCCTAGAAGCACCGCTAGGTGACAAACCTGCTGCAGGAGCAACACCAGATGTTATGAACGTCTGGCAGAGCAAAGTTGATTACTACTTGATAGTTCAGTGTGCCATGCTTTACGGCTTAGAACCGGGACTTCAACGACGTTTTGAACGTCATGGAGCATATGAGATGTTCCAGGAGTTGAAATTAATATTTCAAGAAAATGCCCAGATTGAGAGATATGAAGTCTCCAATAAGTTATACAGCTGCAAAATGGACGAGAATAGTTTTGTTAGTGAACATATACTCAGAATGTATGGGTACCACAACCACTTGACTCAGCTGGGAGTTAATCTTCTTGATGATAGTGTCATTGACAGAGTTCTTCAATCACTTCCACCAAGCTACAAGAGCTTCATGATGAACTATAATATGCAAGGGATGGATAAGACAATTCCCGAGCTCTTCGCAATGCTAAAGGTTGCGGAGGTAGAAATCAAGAAGGAGCATCAAGTGTTGATGGTTAACAAGACCACCAGTTTCAAGAACAAGAGTAAAGGGAAGAAGGGGAACTTCAAGAAGAAAGGCAAGCGAGTTGCTGCTCAAGTGAAGAAGCTCAAGTCTGGACCTAAGCCTGAGACTAAGTGCTTCTACTGCAAAGGGACTGTTCACTGGAAGCAAAACTACCCCAAGTATTTGGCGGAGAAAAAGGATGGCCAAGTGGAAGGTATATTTGATATACATGTTATTGATGTGTACCTTACTAATGCTCACAGTAGCGCCTGGGTATTTTATACTGGTTCTGTTGCTAATATTTGCAAATCAAAATAGGCGCTACAGATTAAGCGAAGATTGGCTAAGGACGAGGTGATGATGCGCGTGGGAAATGGTTCCAAAGTCGATGTGATCACCGTCGACATGCTACCTCTACATCTACCTTTGGGATTAGTTTTAGACCTAAATAATTGTTATTTGGTGCCAGCGTTGAGCATGAACATTATATATGGATCTTGTTTGATGCGAGACGGTTATTCATTTAAATCAGAGAATAATGGTTGTTCTATTTATATGAATAATATCTTTTATGGTCATGCACCCTTGATGAGTGGTCTATTTTTACTAAATCGTGATAGTAGTGATACACATGTTCATAGTATTGAAGCCAAAAGATAAAAGTTTAATAATGATAGTGCAACTTATTTGTGGCACTATCGTTTAGGTCATATTGGTGTAAAGCGCATGAAGAAACTCCATGCTGATGGGCTTTTGGAATCACTTGATACTTGCGAACTATGCCTCATGGGCAAGATGACTAAGACTCCGTTCTCTAGAACAATGGAGCGAGCAACGGACTTGTTGGAAATAATACATACTGATGTATGCGGTCCGATGAGTGTTGATGCTCACGGCGGGTATCGTTATTTTCTTACCTTCACAAATGATTTGAGCAGATATGGGTATATCTACTTGATGAAACATAAGTCTGAAACGTTTGAAAAGTTCAAAGAATTTCAGAGTGAAGTGGAAAATCATCATAACAAGAAAATTAAGTTTCTACGATATGATCGTGGAGGTGAATATTTGAGTTATGAGTTTGGTCTTCATTTGAAACAATGCGGAATAGTTTCGCAACTCACGCCACCTGTAACACCACAACATAATGATGTGTCCGAACATCGTAACCGCACTTTATTAAATATGGTGCAATCTATGATGTCTCTTACTGATTTACTGCTATCGTTTTGGGGTTATGCTTTAGAGACGGCGGCATTCACGTTAAATAGGGCACCATCTAAATTCGTTGAGATGACACCTTATGAACTGTGGTTTGGCAAGAAACCCAAGTTGTTGTTTCTTAAAGTTTGGGGCTGCGATGCTTATGTGAAAAAGCTTCAACCTGATAAGCTCGAACGCAAATCAGAGAAATGTGTCCTCATAGGATACCCAAAGGAGACTGTTGGGTACACCTTATATCACAGATCCGAAGGCAAGATATTCATTGCTAAGAATGGATCCTTTCTATAGAAGGAGTTTCTCTCGAAAGAAGTGAGTGGGAGGAAAGTAGAACTTGATGAGGTAACTGTACCTGCTCCCTGCTACCTCTTGAGCATGTGTTAGTTTTCCCTTGAAGAGGAAAGGGTGATGCCGCAAAGTAGCGTAAGTATTTCCCTTAGTTTTTCAGAACCAAGGTATCAATCCAGTAGGAGACTACACGCAAGTCGCCTAGTACCTGCACAAACAATCAAGAACCTTTGCAACCAACGTGATAAAGGGGTTGTCAATCCCATCACGGCCACTTGCAAAAGTGAGATCTGATAAAGATAATAAGATAAATATTTTTGGTATTTTTGTTGTATAGATTGGAAAGTAAAGATTGCAAAGTAAAAGAACGGCGACAGAAATTGGCAAGTTGATGGGAGACTAATATGATGTAAAATAGACCCGGGGGCTGCTACCTCTTGAGCATTGCGTTGGTTTTCCCTTGAAGAGGAAAGGGTGATGCAGTAAAGCAGCGTAAGTATTTCAGTTTTTGAGAACCAAGGTATCAATCCAGTAGGAGATCACGCTCAAGTCCCACGTACCTACACAAACAAATAAGAACCTCGCAACCAACGCAATAAAGGGGTTGTCAAGCCATTCTCGGTCACTTACGAGAGTGAGATCTGATAGATATGATAAGATAATATTTTTGGTATTTTTATGATAAAGAGAAATAAAGATGCAAAGTAAAATAAACGGCAAAGGAAATAACTAAGTATTGGAAGATTAATATGATGGAAGATAGACTCGGGGGCCATAGGTTTCACTAGTGGCTTCTCTCAAGAGCATAAGTATTACGGTGGGTAAATGAATTACTATCGAGCAATTGATAGAAAAGCGAATACTTATGAGAATATCTAGGTATGATCATGTATATAGGCATCACGTCCGGGACAAGTAGACCGAAACGATTCTGCATCTACTACTATTACTCCACACATCGACCGTTATCTAGCATGCATCTAGAGTATTAAGTTCAAGAGAACAGAGTAATGCTTTAAGGAAGATGACATGATGTAGAGGGATAAACTCATGCAATATGATATAAACCCCATCTTTTTATCCTCGATGGCAACAATACAATACGTATGGGTTCCCTTTCTGTCACTGGGATCGAACACCGCAAGATTGAACCCAAAGCTAAGCACTTCTCCCATTGCAAGAAAGATCAATCTAGTAGGCCAAACCAAACTGATAATTCAAAGAGACTTGCAAAGATAAACCAATCATACATAAAAGAATTCAGAGGAGAATCAAATATTGTTCATAGATAATCTGGATCATAAACCCACAATTCACCGGATCTCGACAAACACACCGCAAAAGAAGATTACATCGAATAGATCTCCAAGAAAATCAAGGAGAACTTTGTATTGAGATCCAAAGAGAGGAAGAAGCCATCTAGCTAATAACTATGGACCCGTAGGTCTGAAGTAAACTACTCACACATCACCGGAGAGGCCATGGAGTTGATGTAGAGGCCCTCCGTGATCAATGCCCCCTCCGGTGGAGCTCCGGAAAAGACCCAGAGATGGGATCTCTTGAGTACAGAAGGTTGCGGCGGTGGAATTAGGTTTTCGTGGTGCTCCTGGATGTTTGGGGGGTACGTGGATATCACTACAAGAAAATACACTTCCGTGATGATACGTGTTTGTCACAGTAGGTCGCGTTTTTTGTCATGCATGTACATCCATGACAAATTTATGACAGAATCAAGATAGTCATACCTGTGCTGTCGCAGAAGTGTTCCATGACATTACCAAAATTATCATCACGGAAGTGTCCACTTCCATGACGATAAATCGCGCGTCACAGAAGTGCTTTCATCAAGGGTGACCGACACGTGGCATCCATCATAACGGAACGCCGTTAAGCTATCGGGTCGGGTTTTGGATCCGATAACCCGTTAACAGCCCCGACCAATGGGGATTTTCCACGTGTAAAATCATCATTGGCTAGAGGAAACACGTGTCGGCTCATCGTTGGGACAGATGTCATCCACTCATTGGACAGGAGGCGCCTATGATAGGTCGACACGTGGCACGGCCCAACAGTGGCCCTTTCCGATGAAAAAGGCCAGCCCAGTAAAAATTAGCAGGTCGGCCCATATAAGGCCTACTTGTGTCAGGTCCATTTAAGCCCACGGCCCATACGAGATGTGCGAATTCGGCCCGTTAAAGATTTGACACCATTGCAGCCCATCGTCAGTTCGAGCCCGTTAACATCCCGCTATATATTTGGGCTCAATATCGTCCCGATGAGATTTCGGCCTGTTAACGGCCCATTTAATGGATGGGCCAATTTTTAGGATGTACATCTTTCAGCCTTTTAGCGACCCATTTAAATGTTGGGCTAATTTCTGGCCCGTTGTCTTTCAGCCTGTTGACGGCCTATAAATCTGATGGGCCATTTGTAGTCGGACCTAAGTTTCGGCCTTTTAGCGGCCCATTTAAGTGTTGGGCCAATTTCTGGCCCGGTGTCACTTTCAGCCTGTTGGCGGCCCATAAATCAGTTGGGCCAATTGTAGTCGGACCTGAGTTTGGCCTTTTAGCGACCCATTTAAGTGTTGGGCCAATTCCCGGCCCTGTGCGCCTTTCGGCCTGTTAACGGAGCATAAATGAGTTGGGCCATTTGTAGTCGGACCTTAGTTTTGGCCTCTTAACGACCCATGCCCTTCATGGTCCAATACCAGCCCAGTTTCTCTTTCGGCCTGCTAAAGGCCCACAACACAGTTGGGCCGTTTACAATACGACCTGACTTTCGGCCTCTTAGCGGCCCATGCTCTTCATGGTCCAATACAAGTCCGCTATCTCTTTCGGCCTGCTAAAGGCCTACAGTATAGTTGGGCCATATGTAGCCCAAACTTAGTAACGGTCTGTTAACGGTCCGTGAAATAAATTGGGGCCACCTGTTGCCCGCTTCGATGTCGGCCTGTTAACGACCCGGGAGGTAAGAGGGCCAACCATTAACTTTCGGCCTAGTAACGGCCCATTAACTTAATGGGCCCACTAAAGTTCGTTCATGTCTTTAGGCCAAATTAGATAATTTGAGCCCATTACGACGAGCAAAGGTACGGCATACAGGAAATAACGTTGCACATCCAGAATATATTATAGGAAATTACATCCATTGGGCAACCAAAGATTGATGCCAGTGCAAATAAATGAGCAGAACCTAACCATCTACAACATCACAATCTGCAACCTTAGCACAGATGACGCCCATAAGCATGTGGGCAAGTTCTTGCTGCTTTGCCACACTGTCTCTGAAAACATTGATCAGTTGTTGTGTCGCACGACTCTGCACCTCTGATTCATCCACCATTTCCATCATTGCTTCAGCCATTAATTGGTTCACAAACATACATTTATTCCATTGCATTCGAGACAGAGGATACTGAACAGATTCACATGGCGATTTTGGCAGGCTTGTATTATTGATAGTGGAGAGTGTCTTGACCACTGCATCATAACATAAATTAGGACGGGAACCAAACAGATTAATCATGAGTTATTGCCATATTACCTGGCCTAGATTTACTGGAAAGAAACAATGGGGTTGCCTTGCTGTTTTCAGAGTTTGTCTTCTTATCTTCAGCAGCCTGCACAAAATTAACACACTAGCATTGCTATCATTGGCCAAGTCAGATAATAGGAAAGCAACATTGACACAACGAACGTTTGGGCAACTAGCCTACACCAAATTAACACAATATGGCACAGCTATCATCAGCCAGATAAGGTAATACGAAAGCAACATTGACACAATGAATGAATGAATGGGCAACCAGAGAAGCACTACAATTCAGTAATGTGCGTGATATGAGATAGCACATTCATGCAACTCAGTACGCAAAACTACCAGGCAGTTTTCCTTACAAAAATCAACATTGGCACCTTTAACATTTTGCTACAACTAATTTTAGATCAGATAAAGGTTAGATTCACGCCGCTTAACAAAATACATGCTGGTGTAAAAATATAGTGATATACAACAGGTACTTACATCAGCACTAGAGCACAGAGAATTCCCGCAAGATATTTTCCTCGAATACGATCCCAATGGAGGAAGTCTTGTATCGATTAACCTTGTTTTCTAAAAGAGAGACGGGTAAGAAACATGTAGAAAATATGATCAGAATACTATAAAATTTCATGATGCGAGGATACGCACACGCTTCTTAGAATGGAGTTGACATTCTTTTGCTGGACTGGAGCAGACTAGTTCTTTGGCCACTAGAATCTGCTTATTATCAGTGGAGTTGGGTTTCTCTGTGCTAGAGCAGTATCTATGAAAAATGGAGTTGGTTTATTATCTCCTAGCGTTTGGATCTTTTGCAAAGACCTGGTTTGTAACCCTTCAGATTCTAACATAGATGTCTTCCCCTTGCACGCCTTATATAGAAGAATGGTGATTCAGTTATAAAACATGCTAACAGCAGAGATGGAATAGGTACTGAAGAATAGAAAGGCATGGCATATTGACATGTATTCACTCCATCCGGAAATAAATGGATGGGTCTAGGCGTATTTCAGTTCTAGATACATCCAGTTTTATCCATTTCTGCGACATTTAATCCGGGCGGAGGGAGTATGATGTAAGAGCTAGGGATACGACAGGACAACACAGTAAAAAAACACTGAAAAACCCACTGCAGAACCAAAGTATTCAAACCCACTGATATGAGATAGTACACTCATGCAGCTCAGGATGCAAAACTACCAGGCAGTTTTCCTTGCAAAAATCAACATTGTGGCCTTTAATCATACATTTTGCTACAACAAAATTTAGATCAGATAAAGTTTGGATTCATGCCGATTAACAAAATACATGCTGATGTAAAAATATAGTGATATACAACAGGTACTTACATCTACATTGGAGCACAGAGAATTCCTGCAAGAATCTTTCCTCATAAACGATACAATTGCAGAAAATCTTCTATTTGTTAAGCTTATTTTCTAAAAGAGAGATGGGTAAGAAACATGTAGAAAATATGATCAGCATGCTATAAAATTTCATGATGCAAGGATACACACATGCTTCTTAGAATTGAGTTGACATATTTTTGCTGGACTGGAGCGGACTAGTTCTTTGGCCACTGGAATCTGCTTATTATCAGTAGGAGTTGGGTTTCTCTGTGCTAGAGCAGTATCTATAAAAACTGGAGTTGGTTTATTATCTCCTGGTGTTTGGATCTTTTGCAAAGGCCTTGTTTGTAACCCTTCAGATTCTAACATAGTCGTCTTCCCCTTGCATGCCTTGTATAGAAGAATGGTGCTTTAATTATAAAACATGCGACAGCAGAGAGATGGAATAGGTACTGAAGAATAGAAAGGCATGACATATTGACATGTATTCCCTCCATCCGGAAAAAAATGGATGGGTCTAGGCGTATTTCAGTTCTAGATACATGCTTTTTTATCCATTTCGGCAACATGTAATCCGGGCGGAGGGAGTATGGTGTAAGAATGATACGTCTCCAACGTATCTATAATTTTTGATTGCTCCATGCTATATTATCTATTGTTTTGGGCATTATTGGGCTTTATTATCCACTTTTATATTACTTTTGGGACTAACCTATTAACCGGAGGCCCAGCCCAGATTTGCTGTTTTATGCCTATTTTAGTGTTTTGAAGAAAAGGAATATCAGACGGAGTCGAAACGGAACGAAATCAACTAGAGAAGTTATTTTTGGAACGAAAGCCACCCGACGGACTTGGACTCCACGTCAAGGAAAGAGGTGCTCACGAGGGTGGGGGCGCCCCCCCTAGGGCGTGCCCCCTGTCTCGTGGGGCCCTCGTGGCTCCCCTGACGTACCTCCTGCACCCATATATACCTACGTGACCTAAAACTTCTAGAACGCACAATAGATCGGGATTTCTGCCACCAGAAGCCTCCGTAGCCACCAAAAGTCAATCGGGACCCTGTTCCGGCACCCTGCCGGAGGGGGGAACCCTCACCGGTGGCCATCTTCATCATCCCGGTGCTCTCCATGACGAGGAGGGAGTAGTTCTCCCTCGGGGCTGAGGGTATGTACCAGTAGCTATGTGTTTGATCTCTCTCTCTCGTGTTCTTGAGATGATACGATCTTGATGTATCGCGAGCTTTGCTATTATATTTGGATCCTATGATGTCCCCCCCCCCTCTACTCTCTTGTAATGAATCTAGTTTCCCCTTTTGAAGTAATCTTATCGGATTGAGTCTTTAAAGACTTGAGAACACTTGATGTATGTCTTGCCGTGAATATCTGTGGTGACAATGGGATATCATGTGCCACTTGATGTATGTTTTGGTGACCAACTTGCGGGTTTCGTGACATTGGGAACCTATGCATAGGGGTTGGCACACGTTTTCGTCGTGATTCTCCGGTAGAACTTTGGGGCATTCTTTGAGGTACTTTGTGTTGGTTGAATAGATGAATCTGAGATTGTGTGGCGCATATCGTATAATCATACCCACGGATACTTGAGGTGACATTGGAGTATCTAGGTGACATTAGGGTTTTGGTTGATTTGTGTCTTAAGGTGTTATTCTAGTACGAACTCTAGGGTTGTTTGTGACACTTATAGGAATAGCCCAACGGATTGATTGGAAAGAATAACTTTGAGGTGGTTTCGTACCCTACCATAATCTCTTCGTTCGTTCTCCGCTATTAGTAACTTTGGAGTGACTCTGTGTTGCATGTTGAGGGATAGTTTTATGATCCAATTATGTTAGTATTGTTGAGGGAACTTACACTAGCGAAAGTATGAACCCTAGGCCTTGTTTCCTAGCATTGCAATACCGTTTACGCTCACTTTTATCATTCATTACCTTGCTGTTTTCATAATTTCAGATTACAAATACCTTTATCTAATATCCATATACCACTTGTATCACCATCTCTTCGCCGAACTAGTGCACCTATACAATTTACCATTGTATTGGGTGTGTTGGGGACACAAGAGACTCTTTGTTATTTGGTTGCAGGGTTGCTTGAGAGAGACCATCTTCATCCTACGCCTCCTACGGATTGATAAACCTTAGGTCATCCACTTGAGGGAAATTTGCTACTGTCCTACAAACCTCTGCACTTGGAGGCCCAACAACGTCTACAAGAAGAAGGTTGTGTAGTAGATATCAAGCTCTTTTCTGGCGCCGTTGCCGGGGAGGTTAGCGCTTGAAGGTATATCTTTAGATCTTGCAATCGAGTCTTTTAGTTTCTTGTTTTATCACTAGTTTAGTTTATAAAAGAAAACTATAAAAAATGGAATTGAGTTTGTCTCATACGGTTCACCTTTTTAATATCTTTCGTGAGTATGACGGAAAGGAAAATTGTTCTCAAGTGCTAGAAGAAGAAATCTATAAAATGTTTGGCACTAAATATTTGAATGATGAGCATGATTGCAATGTTGTTAGTACGAATTCTTTGAATATCCATGATGCTAATGATGATTGCACTAGTTATGATGAAACTGCCTCCTATAAACATGTCAATTTTTGTGGAGTAGACTGGGTTTGCAAGTACACACCAAATAGGGAAGATAGATATTGCAAGAGGCATAAGTACTTAGAAACTAAATTGTTGCAAGAAAGTCTTGATGATTGTGCTGAAAAATTCAATATTTTTCGCGCCCCTTGTGAACTTTGCAATGAACATGGTCATTTAAAGCTCCAATGCTATTTGTTTCATGATCAAGTTGTGTCCAAACATTGTGATAATTTTATTACCCTTGAGCATCATAAAGAGCTTAGCCTTCTTTTGGGTTACAAAGAAATGAAACGTATAACTAAGGGTATTCCAAAATTCAATCTTGATAGAGTTCTTCATTTTGATCTAGAGAAGATTTATATGTATCGTGCGGTGAATTGCATTGAAAATCCTTATATTGCCAATTACATAAAGAAAAGAAAACAAATAGAGGGTGAAGAGAATACTAATGAAAGGGAAGAGATCTCCCAATATCCTCCTATTATCTCTTATGATGAATCAGGTAACGAGGAGGAGCCTCCTATTCAACCAATCTCATTAATAAGGAGCTCCAAAAAGAGGATTGAACCCACACATGATGTGGTTAAGAAGAAGAAAAGAAAAAGGAAGAGAGGTAAAAAGGTATGTCTCCCAAATAAAGTTGCTCCTATTATTGTTGTGCCTCGTGAAAATGAAGATGATACACTTGATGATGATCTCGTTATGCCAATTGCTTGTTGTGATGATTATGATTGGGAAGATAATGATACTTCTTATGATCTTGAAAATCTTTTTGGTACTTGCTTGGAAGAATATAATAATTGCTATACTATCAGTGCTATCTATACTATTAATGATGAGAGTGATTATGCTTATGATATGAAAAGGCCCAAGCTTGGGGAAGCTATGTTTGATGAAGATGATGTTTTTGAGAATATATTTGCTGCAATTAATGTTTATCCCAATCTTGGGCAAGCTATGATTAATGAAGATGATATTTTTAGTCTCCCAAGTTTTGATATGCAAGTTTATAATGATGATAGCATGCCTCCTACTTCTGATAATTATTGTGATGATACTTATGCTATAAAAAGTAGTGATTATATTTATAAAACTTTTCATGGTTATGATTACCCCTTCTCTGAACATTACTCTTTTAATGTGTAAACAATTTATAGTATTCAGTTTCCTATGATACTCCCACTATTCCGAATAAGAAGAATTTTGCTTATGTGGAGAGTAATAAAATTTCTATGCTTGTAGATCATGAAAAGAATGCTTTAGATGCTGGTTATATTGTTGAATTCATTCATGATGCAACTGAAAATTATTATGAGGGAGGAACATATGCTTGTAGGAATTGCAATAATATCAAGTTTCCTCTCTATGTGCTTAAAATCTTAAAGTTTTGCTTGCTTTACCTTCCTATGCTAATTGATTATTGTTCTCATAAGTTGTTTGCTCACAAAATCCCTATGCATAGTAAGTGGGTTAGACTTAAATGTGATAGTCATATTCTTCATGATGCTCTATTTATATTTCAATTCTTATCTTTTAGGTGAGCGTCATTGAAATCATCATGCCTAGCTAGGGGCGTTAAACGATAGCACTTGTTGGGAGGCAACCCAATTTTATTTTAGTTCCTTGCTTTTTGTTCCTGTTTAGTAATAAATAATTCATCTAGCCTCTGTTTAGATGTGGTTTTATGTGTTTAATTAGTGTTTGTGCCAAGTGGAACCGTTGGGAAGACTTGGGGAAATTCTTGTTGATCATGCTGTCAAAAACAGAAACTTTAGCGCTCACGAGAATTGCTGCAATTTTTATTTGAAGAGTGATATTTACTTAATTCTTTTTGAAGATGATTAATAGATAAATTACTCAGGTCCAGCAATTTATTTTAGAATTTTTGGGGTTCCAGAAGTATACGTTTGATCCAGATTACTACAGACTGTTCTGTTTTTGACAGATTCTGTTTTTCGTGTGTTGTTTGCTTATTTTGATGAATCTATGGCTAGTAAAATAGTTTATAAACCATAGAGAAGTTGGAATACAGTAGGTTTAACACCAATATAAATAAATAATGAGTTCACTGCAGTACCTCGAAGTGGTGATTTACTTTCTTATACTAACGGAGCTTACGAGTTTTCTGTTAAGTTTTGTGTTGTGAAGTTTTCAAGTTTTGGGTAAGGATTCGATGGACTATGGAATAAGGAGTGGAAAGAGCCTAAGCTTGGGGATGCCCAAGGCACCCCAAGGTAATATTCAAGGATAGCCAAGAGCCTAAGCTTGGGGATGCCCAAGGCACCCCAAGGTAATATTCAAGGATAGCCAAGAGCCTAAGCTTGGGGATGCCCCGGAAGGCATCCCCTCTTTCGTCTTCGTTCATTGGTAACTTTACTTGGAGCTATATTTTTATTCGCCACATGATATGTGTTTTGCTTGGAGCGTCAATTTATTTTGTTAGGATTTGCTTGCTGTTATTTAGAACAATGTTTTGCATCTTTTATTTCAATAAAAGTGGCATTGATAGCCTTTACTATGCCTATGTTACTAGTATACATGTTGCTGTTTGAAAACAGGAAGTTTACCGTTGTTGCAATAATTCCCTAGTCAGAATGTGATAAAATGTTGAAACCTTTTGCATATTAAGCTCTGATAAATTTACTACAGTGGGAATTTTCTTTCATAATTTTTGGAGTTAGGGAAGTATGGATGTTGCAGCATTCTTTACAGACTATCCTGTTTAGGCAGATTGTTGTTATGTTTGCATATGTTTGCTTCTTTAATGATTCTATTTGAGGATAGGGCTATTAAATATGCAGAGGCATTTAGCATGCAATGTTGAATAACAATTTTAGTGATTTGCTACTATAGAGTATGATAAGGTTTTTGCAATAGTTTATACTAACTTATCTCACGAGTCCTTTTTGAGTTTTGTGTGGATGAAGCTTTTGAGATTTAGGGAGACCGTGATATGAGAGGAATTAAGGAGACACAAAAGCTCAAGCTTGGGGATGCCCAAGGCACCCCAAGATAATATTTCAAGAAGTCTCAAGCATCTAAGCTTGGGGATGCCCCGGTTGGCATCCCACCTTTCTTCTTCAACAATTATTGGTTAGTATCGGTTGATCCTAAGTTTTTGCTTCTTCACATGATGTTTGCTATTCTTAGATGTCATTTTATTTTGCTTTGCTTGCTGTTTGGATAAATTATCAAGATCTGAAATTATTAATTGTTAGAGAGTCTTCACAATTATTCGACTGCTCATTGATTTTCACTTATATCTTTCGGAGTAGTTTGTCATTTGCTCTAGTGCTTCACTTATATATTTTAGAGCATGGTGGATTTGTTTTGTAGAAACTATTGATCTCTCATGCTTCACTTAAATTATTTTGAGAGTCTTAAATAGCATGGTAATTTGCTTAAAATCCTAATATGCTAGGTATTCAAGAATAATAAAATTCTCTTATGAGTGTGTTGAATACTATGAGAAGTTTGATACTTGATAATTGTTTTGAGATATGGAGATGGTGATATTAGAGTCATGCTAGTTGAGTAGTTGTGAATTTGAGAGATACTTGTGTTGAAGTTTGTGATTCCCGTAGCATGCACGTATGGTGAACCGTTATGTGACGAAGTCGGAGCATGAGGTGTTTATTGATTTTCCTCCTTATGAGTGGCGGTCGGGGACGAGCGATGGTCTTTTCCTACCAATCTATCCCCCTAGGATCATGCGCGTAGTACTTTGTTTCAATAACTAATAGATTTTTGCAATAAGTATATGAGTTCTTTATGACTAATGTTGAGTCCATGGATTATACGCACTCTCACCCTTCCACCCTTGCTAGCCTCTCTAGTACTGCACAACTTTCGCCGGTACCATAAACCCACCATACACCTTCCTCAAAACAGCCACCATACCTACCTATTATGGCATTTCCATAGCCATTCTGAGATATATTGCCATGCAACTTACCACCGTTCCATTTATTATGACACGCTCCATCATTGTCATATTGCTTTGCATGATCATGTAGTTGACATTGTATTTGTGGCAAAGCCACCATTGATAATTCTTTCATACATGTCACTCATGAGTCATTGCACATCCCGGTACACCGCCAGAGGCATTCATATAGAGTCATATCTTGTTCAAAGTATCGAGTTGTAATTCTTGAGTTGTAAGTAAATAAAGTGTGATGATCATCATTATTAGAGCATTGTCCCAGTGAGGAAAGGATGATGGAGAATATGATTCCCCCACAAGTCGGGATGAGACTCTGGACGAAAAAGAAAAGAGGCCAAAGAAGCCCAAATAAAAAAAGAAAGAAAAGAGGCCATAAAAAGAGAAAAGGCCCAAATAAAAAATAAAAAATGAGAGAAAAAGAGAGAAGGGACAATGCTACTATCCTTTTGCCACACTTGTGCTTCAAAGTAGCACCATGATCTTCATGATAGAGAGTCTACTATGTTGTCACTTTCATATACTAGTGGGAATCTTTCATTATAGAACTTGGCTTGTATATTCCAATGATGGGCTTCCTCAAAATGCCCTAGGTCTTCGTGAGCAAGCGAGTTGGATGCACACCCACTAGTTTCTTTTGTTGAGCTTTCATACATTTATAGCTCTAGTGCATCCGTTGCATGGCAATCCCTACCCACTCACATTGATATCTATTGATGGGCATTGTCGGTGTCAAAACCGGAGGATCTCGGGTAGGGGGTCCCGAACTGTGCGTCTAGGCCGGATGGTAACAGGAGGCAAGGGACATGAAGTTTTACCCAGGTTCGGGACCTCTCGATGGAGGTAAAACCCTACGTCCTGCTTGATTAATATTGATGATATGGGTAGTACAAGAGTAGATCTACCACGAGATCGGAGAGGCTAAACCCTAGAAGCTAGCCTATGGTATGATTGTTTATGTGTATGTTGTCCTACGGACTAAAACCCTCTGGTTTATATAGACATCGGATAGGGTTAGGGTTACATAGAGTCGGTTACAATGGTAGGAGATCTGCATATTCGTATCGCCAAGCTTGCCTTCCACGCCAAGGAAAGTCCCTTCTGGACACAGGACGAAGTCTTCAATCCTGTATCTTCATAGTCCAGGAGTCCGACTGAAGGTATAGTCCGGCCATCCGGACACCCCCTAATCCAGGACTCCCTCAGTAGCCCCTGAACCAGGCTTCAATGATGAGGAGTCCGGCGCGCAGATTGTCTTCGGCATTGCAAGGCGGGTTCCTCCTCCAAGTACTCCATAGAAGATTTTGAACACAAAGATAGTGTCCAGCTCTGCAAAATAAGTTTTCACATATTTCCATAGAGAGAATAATATTTACACAAATCTAATCTGCTGACGTATTCTGTAGTGTGACACACCACGGCCAAGCCTTTATCCGAGTCGTTTTATTATCCCACCTCAGCGCGTCATGCGAGGCGGTTTCCTTGGCACGTCTTGTTAAAGCAGAGATCGTGTCCCCTTATTCCGGGATTCTCATTAATACGGGCGTGGGTAACCCAACCGCTTCTAGGACTCCTAGATTATAGGCAAGTCCAAACGGACACGGAGAGGACGCTTGATATTCACCCTCTTTATAAAGGGGACAAGGCTTTTATTTTTCCCTCCCGTGCTCAATCGAATCCTTCCCCCACCTCAAGCTCAAACGCCCGAAGTTCAGGTCAGGTGCTCCGAACCTTCTATCATGTCCGGATCTAGCCTTCAAGGCCGATGGGTGCCTTCCTCCGTCACGGAAGAAGACATCAAAAGGTTGAGGGAGGCCAGATATCTTACCGCCGAGATTTTGCATCGGCTGCCTCCCCGAGGGCAGGCCGTCCCTACCCCCGAACCCAACGAGAATGTCGTGTTCATCTCCCACTTCCTCCGAGGTCTAGGCCTTGCTCTGGATCCTTTCATAAGGGGTTTGATGTTTTACTATGGGCTAGACTTTCATGATCTAGCTCCGGACTCCTTTCTTCATATCATGACATTTATTGTCGTGTGTGAGGCCTTCCTCCGGGTTACCCCTCACTTTGGCCTATGGCTCAAGACCTTTGAAGTGAAGCCGAAGATGATCGAGGGGCAACATGTAGCGTGTGGAGGTGCCTCAATATGCAAGATGACGGGAGCTCCGTGGCCCAAAGGTTCCATCCCAGAGGTGTCTGAATTGTGGCAACAGGAGTGATTCTACATCACGGCTCCTAGAAGTGCCAAGTGGGCGGCCCCCCTGTTTTCCGCTCGGGCTCCCCACCACAGTTGATGTCATGGATCAGCAGAGGTCTGAGCTGGGGGGCAGCCAAGGACGTGCCTATACTGCAAAGCCGCATTCGAGATCTCTTCAATGGAGATTTCAGTTTGGTTGCGGTAATACAGGTTATGCTGGTTCGTCAAGTCCAGCCTTGCAAATGCCGGCCTCTTCGCCTTTGGGAGTTCAATCCCGAGGGACCGCGTGCCATTCAAAATTTCCTCGGCCTGACGCACGAGGAGATGTACAAGTCATTCTTCGGACCTCAGGTGGAGTGTCCGAAAATCACCGAGGACATGGGCCTGAGTAGTAACCGCGCCGCCGAACAGGTAAGGCATCTTCCGGCTAAGATACTATCTCTCTTTGTTACGAAGTTATTTCTGAAAGTTTGCTTTTTGACCAGGACTGGCTAACAAAGGCGAAGTTGATTTGGTGTTCGGCCCCCCTCCCTAAGGGTTTGGAAAATCCGGTATTGGAAAAGATGCTCCAGACCGCACCTTGCCCGGAGCCCTTGAAGGAAGATACTGTGGAGGATAATGCGGGCGGACGCGGGCCCCCAACGCTGCCTATCCTAGCCGAGGGAGCGAGCGTCTCCATGAAGGAAGATGACTAGAAGAGGAAAAGGACTGCGCCCGGGGATTCGGAAGCCGAAGCTTCCAAACGGGAGAAGAAGTCTCCCACAGAGGGTCCTACCTCGGGGGGCGCCATTGCCGCACAAAGTCCGCGGGGGGATCAGTTCTCCCGCGAGTCGTAAGTGACCCGAAATACTTTTAATAGTACAGATATGCCATCTTTTTCTTCTGAGAAAATAACCACCACATATATTTTTGCAGTTTGGGCCTTAGCCCCTCTCAAATGAGCTCGTCTTCGGGGGATCTTCTTCCAGAGATGATGGAGAGCGAAACGCCTCCTCTGGACTCCTCTGCTCCAGAAGCGGGCGACCCTGAAGTGTCGTCGCGGAGGGCCTCTTCAAGTCCGGTGAGGCCAGAAGATAATCCCATTGACCCCCGAAGCTTCCAGTGTCCGGCTCCCGAAGAGAGCAGACAAAAGAGTACGTCACCGTCTGGTGTGTGATCGGATGTTCTGAGGGAGTTGGTGGGCCAGCAGCCATCTCAGATGAACACCGTGTGCTGATGAATACGGTGATGGAGAGAATATCGTCCGCCGAAAGCGGATTGCATGAAGCTTTTATGAGTATACTGACAGGCTTTGAGGTACGTAAAAGAATGTATGATAGTCCCGCACATGCTAGGTTTACCCTGTGTAGATAGTAGCCCCTGAGACTCTGGTTGTCGTCGGAAACGACGACGAACAGAGGATCATATTCCCAGGTAATAACCATACTGCCTCTATGTGCAGGTGATGGAAGCTCTGGTGGCTAGCTGGACTAGCGAGTTTGCCCATTTAGAATGGCAGTTGGATGCGGCAGACGCTGACATCGAGCTTGTTAACAAAAGGCTTGGCGAGGCGCAGGGTAAGTGTCATTATATGGTAAACGCCACATAGGAAGAGCAGCATGATGCCAGTATCTTTAATATGTTGTGACTACAGATGGAGCTGCCACTGTTGAAGCCTTGCGGGCAGAACTTGCCCGAGCCAAGGAACAAGCGAGGTTGGGCAATGCGGCTGCTGTGAAGCCGGCCAAAGAGTTGCAAGCCGAGAAGGCCGTGCATGGCAAGACCCGAGACAAGATGGCCAAGATGGCTATAGAATTAAAAGCCGCCGCCGACCGTTGTCGGGTTCTTGAAAAGGAAAACCAAGCGAAGGCATCGGACCTTGAGAAGATTGCTGTGACGAAAAAGGATCTCCGCTCTGCTATGAGGGCAAAGAAGGAGGAGCTGCGGGAAGCCAGGGATATTGTAGCTGGGAAATCCTTTATGTTGCGGAGGAAATTTGGAGATCCACGGTATGCCCCTCTAGATCGGCTGTGGAGTTCGGAGGATGTGTATATGGATTTGGCGGCGAGCGCTGCCGATGCGGCCAAGTACTTCCAGGGTCAGACGGACCGTGAAGTAGACCAGCTGTTTTGGAGACAATTCCATTCTCCCGAGCATCCACTTTCATTGACTGACCAATTAGCCGAATGGGCCGAATTAAATAGGTTGTCCGGACTCTCCATGAGGTCTGTTGTGGATCAGCTATGGCCGGAAAGGTCAAAACCGAACAGCTATTTCGGCTTGGTGCAGTAGGTCCTTTACATGGTGTCGTGCATTAATGCGATGAGGAGGTCGGCGTGCATAGAGGGCACATGGATGGCCTTTGCCCGTGTTAAGGCATACTGGGCGGAGATGGATGCTACCAATGTTGCAGCGCGGGATTCGGCTATATGTCGAAAGGCTGTTGAGCACTACTTTGAAGAAGTTCTTGAGGGTGCCCGTTTGATAGAGACCCAGTGCTCAAAAAATATTATGTTTGAGTGATATGTAATCTCATTGTAAGCGAAATGCTTTTATAAATTTTTATAAGGCTATTTTTATACTTTTGCCTGAAAGTAATATGATGCCTCATGGGCGCCCGTTTATGTATACATGTGTATAACCTGAAAGATTGCAGTCGTCGGCTTCAACCCCCACACATATAATGCAGAGGTGCTCGCAAAAACACGCGTCACACTTAACCCAACGTCTTGGTCCTATTAAGGAGGTGATAGCGGAGCGAGCGAGGCAACCGGACTATAATGCTTTAGCACTTTCACTTAGCCATAGGAGTTTGACAGTGGGGCTACTAGATAGCCCCTGGTGGCTCCGCACTCTCCCGATTTCGGGGTGCGTACATGCCTGGCCGGAAAAGGACCTTCGTTAAGGCGGAGGAATTCTAACATTCCCATAGGTCATCGAGTGGTTGACCAGTCTCACGCTATATCATGACAGTCAGTTTTCGGCTTTCTCTACTGAGGTGCTCGTCCGGATGAACCAGGGCACAATCGCAGTAGTTCTCCTAGTGCTACCTTAGCCGGCAAGGCGGAACGTAAGGCACCAAAACACAGGAGCCGGCCAAACCCAACATTTGACCAAAGACAATGATTCGGAGCTGATGCATATAGGGCCAAACTCGCGACGCCGAACACTCCCTAAGGTATTCGGTCTTTGTGGTATAAACCGGGCCTAAATAGTGGCCTTTGTAAGAAGCCCCTTGTGTCCAGGTACGTGCATTGTTCTGGCGTGGCCACATGCCAAGACGTCAGCATCCTTCTCGATGGTGGATATGTATCAACAAGAGACAGTAAAAAAGGTTTACGCAGGGTCTTAATCTAAAAAGAATCCTTGGAGCGGGTCCCTGCTACACGTCTGCGCCTGTGTCTCCGTTGTGCCGTATCCTGGACGGGTGTAGCACGATGATCGTCTGTAAAAGAGAGGAAGTTAAGTGAAAAAGTTGTCGTGCAAAAAGATAGTTTTTAAAGAAACCATGTATATTTCAAGATGATAAGAAACTGCCACTTGGCTGCGCGCGTTGAGCCCCTTGTATTGACAAATAGGGGTGTGACCACTTATTCCGTATAAATAGCGGCGCCGGACTTGATTAGTTGTATCTGAGGTCTTGACGACCTATTGGATGCTTTCGCTTGTCTGGGCGCCTTTAGTGTGCGGTTGCCAAGGCAGCCTCACTCTCTTCGGCGCGCAGAGATCGCTTGATATTTCCGTGCACTATAATGATGCCACGTGGACCGGGCATCTTGAGTGTGAGGGAGGCTGTAAGTGCATCTAGTGCCACCCCTAGTTGGTTTTGGAGTATTGAGGACAAACCTAGTTGAGGGACTAATGTGTTTGTGAGAATTGCAGGATAACATAGGTAGAAGTCCCTCATTGATTCGGTTTTCCTACCAGAGATGACCCCTAAAAATGTATGAAGACATTGAAGTCAAAGGTGGTATGTGAAGACATTCACATTGAAGACTATGACAAGAGAATACATCGCGTGAAGACTATGGAGCTCGAAGACTTAGATCTTTCGTAGTTCTTTTTCTTCTTTGTTGAGTCATAGGAACCACCGTACTGTTAAGTGGGGTCCAAGAGAACCAGACAGAATGACTGAAGTGATGCTTAACCAAAATCCTATGTCTTCGAGTGAAGACTATGAGAGCGAATCTTGTCCAGAGTTGGACAAGTCAGCTTTGCTTGTAGCCCAAGTAAAGTTGCCATGTGTGTTTGAAATCTGACCGTTGGAACATGTGTCAGTTCCTTAGTGACCCAGGGTCATTTCGGACAAATCAAGTCGGGTTGCCTAGTGGCAATAAATAGCTCACCCCCTACAACCATATGGTTGGCTGCTCAGAGTTAAAGTACGGTTGTTGTTGTTTGAGAGCAACCCACCTCGAAGCCTTTGAGAGAGAATTCCTTGCGAGGATAAAGTCCTAACCACCCAGAGCCAAAGAGTGTTAGGCATCACTTAAGTCGTCCTGTCTGTGTGATTTGAAGACTTATTACACTTGAGGACTGTGAATCCTCCAGCCGGTTAGGCATCGCGTTCTGAGCATCCAAGAGTCATTGTGGATCACCGGTGAACGAAGTCTGTGAAGGTTTGGGAGTCTACCTTGAAGACTTACCAGAGTGATTGGGCGAGGTCTGCGTGACCTTAGCTCAAGGGGAATACGGTGAGGACTAAGGGTTCTGAGCTGCGTGTTCAGGGCTGGGTGTCCGGGACTGTGTGTCCTCAGGTTTAAATACCTAGCCGCCCTAACCAGACGTACAGTTGTCACAGCAACTGGAACTGGTCCAACAAATCATTGTCTTCAACGAGTCGCTGGTTTCTTCCTTCCCTTCCCTTTACTTACTGTTGGTCCTTGTGAAGTCATTGCATGATTACATTATCTTTTGTCTTCACTGAGTGACTACTTGTTCTGATTGGCTTCACAATATCTTCCTACCTGATCCTTGCTGCCTAGCTGCTATTAGTCATTGTGCTTTCACTTCTTTGGTTACTTGACTAAGGTTGCCTAGTGTAGTCTACCTTCAGTTGCGTGGTAATAGGTTTACTTCTATTGTTTGTCTTCGAAACTTCCATGTTTTGAACACTTTGTTAAAAATCGCCTATTCACCCCCCCTCTAGTCGATCACTAGCACTTTCAATTGGTATCAGATCTAGGTACTCCCTTGTTCTGTGTGATTCAGTTTAACCACCTTGAGTTTTAGCTATGTCGACTGCAGGGATAATTAAAGTCTCCGCTACGTGCCCTGTCTTCGATGGAATTGAATATCCCTACTGGAAGAATAAGATGCGCATGCATCTTGAAGCCATTGATGTCGACCTATGGTATGTCATCAAGAACGGCGTTCCCAAGGCTGGAGAAGGTGTCACTGCTGCTAATGTCAAGAAGTTCGTTCAACTAGACTCTACTGCCAAGAATATCATCTGTGGTCATCTGACCAAAGGACAGTATGGCCGTGTGAGTGCGTTGGAGACTTCCAAGCTAGTCTGGGACTGGCTCTCCAAGGTCAACGAAGGCGTCTCCACCCAGAGAGATCAGAGAATCAGTGTCCTTCGCAACCTCTTCAACCGCTTCAAGAGAAATGACAATGAGAATGTCCAGCTCACGTTTGATCGACTCACTGACATCACAAATGAGCTTCAATCCCTCGGCGCCACTGAGATCACCAAGCATGAAGTTGTCAAGACACTCCTGAGATCACTTGACAGTTCGTTTGACACCCTAGCCCTGATGATTCAAGAACGCCCTGATTTCAAGACACTCGATCCGTCTGACATACTTGAGAGGCTCAACACACACGAGTTTCAGCTTTCTGAGAAAAGAGACATCTATGGTCCCAGCTATGGGCGAACTCGTGCCTTGAAGGCAAAAGCTGTCTCATCATCCGAAGAAGAATCTGACAGCAGCTCTGATGATCCTGAAGACATTGGAAAGGAGCTTGCTATGCTTGTGAAGAAGTTCCAAAAATTCACCAAGAAGAAAGGGTTCAGAAAGTCTTCACGATCAAGCTCAAGGAATGATGAAGCTTCTGCTCATGACTACAAGAAGAGAACATGTCACAAGTGCAAGAAACCTGGCCATTACATCTCTGAGTGTCCACAGTGGGACAATGAGAACAAGAAGAAGAAGAAGAAGAAGAAGAAGAGAAAGGAGTATGACTCTGACGACAAGAATAAGAAGAAATACTCAAAGTCTTCTTCCAAGTCTTCCTCAAAGTCTTCATCACACAAGAAGAGCTCATCTGGCAAGGCACGTGCGTTTGTTGGCAAGGAAATGGATTCTGAGCAGGAGTCTGCTTCTGAGGAGGCGGAGGTGGAGTCTGAGGAGGAGTCCGATTCTGGCATTGCGAGTCTGGCTACAACATACGTTGCCAAGTCCATCTTCAACACTGAAGACAATGACTTCGTCACCGACACCGATGCAAATGACAAGGACTACTCCGCTCCTTCCTACTGCTTCATGGCACGTGGTGCCAAGGTAAACACACGCACTACTCACTATCAAACATCTAGTGACGATGAATCTGATTGTGATTCCAAACCTAGCTACAAAACACTGGCTAAAATTGCAACTGAACAGCAGAAAGCTATGGAACACATTCAAAAACTGTTAGACAAAAGCGATGATCTGTTAGACGCTGAAATGACTCAATCTCAGTCCTTAATTGAAGACATAAAAAATCTTCACATTAAGTATAAGGAACTTGAAAGTCGCCATGAAACGCTCTCAACAACTCATGAAAGGCTTTCCTATGATTATCTTCAAAGGAAGCAAGATCTTGAGAAATTGAGAGCGGCTCATGAAGATCTTCAAAAGGAAAACGAGTCACTTTGCGCCAAACAGATCAGTTCAGCTCAGGAAGGATTTGAACCACCATGTCTTAAATGCATTGAGCGTGATAATGCTACTTCTGTTGCTGAATGTTCTACTGCTGCTACTGTTGCAATATCTTCACCTGTCGATGTGGTGACTAACCCCTCTGCTGAGGATACCACTGCTATTGCTGATGAGAATGCTAGGTTGAAGACACTTCTTGAAACAGGGATGTACAAAAGTCTCAAAGGGCATCAGACACTATGTGATGTCCTCAAAAGGCAGATTCTGAACCGAAACCCTAGGAAAGAGGGTGTTGGGTTCGAAAGGAAAATGAATGCCGATGGCTCTTACTGGAAACCTGAGCAGTACCCCAAAACCATGTGGGTTGCTGCAAAGGAACCTTCAGCGGATCCATCCACCCTATCTGGCTTCACTTGTGCTAATCCCATTATTATTGATGAATCCTTTGATGCAAACTACAAACTGTTTAAGAATCAGAATGGTGAAGTGTTTGCCAGGTATATTGGTACTAACTGCAGGAATGGACCGCCTATGAAGAAGATCTGGGTGCCGAAGAGGTGTTTGGAGAATCTTCCTGTGAATGTCATCATGACACCACAGGTGAAGAAGACAAACCCCAGACCACAGACTTCATACAGTCCAAAGGCTTCATACAGACAGAGGACTCACCGGAGTCGCGCTAACGCAAATGTTTTGCAGGGAAGCCATACTCAGGCCTATGAATATGAGCGCGGTTCTTCAAACCGCCATGTTCATAAGACCAAGAACTATTCTGCCTATTCTTATGAGTACTATTGTCCACCTGCTAGACTTTTTGCTAGGGCTCCAAAGCCAAAGTTCTCAGATGCTACACTTAGGCTCATTGCTTCAAAGCCACCCTTGAAGATGTGGGTGGCTAAGAAAGCTTAACTCTCTTTTGCAGGGAAAGGTCTCCAGCAGAAAACCAAAATCGTCTGACGCTATTGCTGGGGACCTTAAACATCTTGTAGGGCGCAAGATCAAATGCCCAAATGGTCTTATTATGTACTTTGTTCCTGAATCGCTTGCTACTCGCCCTATCAGTCCAAATCTCGATCTAAGCTTTCATAACCCACTGGTTCGTCAAATGTTTTTGCTTCACAACTCTCTTCATGAAGCCTATCCCCCTAACTGCACTGTAGGGTATGACACTAGCTGCTTCAGAATGGATTATTGATAGTGGGTGTACCAATCACATGACTGGCAAGCGAAGCCTTCTTATGGACTCAACCTTACGTCCATCCAACAAAAGTCACATCACATTTGCTGACACTGGTAAAAGCAAGGTATTGGGTCTAGGTAGAGTTGCAATCTCAAAGGATCAACGCATGGATAAAGTCATGCTTGTTGAATCCCTTGGTTTCAACTTAATGTCTGTCTCAATGCTTTGTGATTTAAACATGATTGTAATGTTTGGAAAATATCGTTGCCTTGTACCAATGGAATCTGACAAGTCTCTAGTGTTTGAAGGGTATCGAAAAGATGATTTGTACGTGGTAGATTTCTCAGCAGGACCACAGCTTGCCGTATGTCTTCTAGCAAAAGCTTCAGAATGCTGGCTCTGGCATCGGAGGCTAGGGCATGCTGGCATGAGGAACCTGCACACCCTTGCAAAGAAGAAGCATGTCATAGGCATCGAGGGTGTTAAGTTCAAGAAAGATCACTTATGCGGTGCCTGTGAAGCATGAAAGATGACGAGGGCCAAGCATCCCTCGAAGACAATCATGACAACAACTCAACCCTTCGAACTGCTACACATGGATCTTTTCGGTCCCACTCATTACTCAACTCTTACTACTACTGCATGTCTCTATGGCTTCGTCATTGTTGATGATTATTCAAGATATACTTGGGTGCATATAATCCTTTACAAGACTGAAGTGCAGGATGTCTTCAGACGCTTCGCCAATCGAGCAATGAACAACTATGGCGCCAAGATAAAGCACATCAGAAGTGACAATGGCACTGAATTCAAGAACACTGGCCTGGATACATATCTTGATACTTTGGGCATCACACATGAATTCTCAGCTCCATACACGCCACAGCAGAATGGCATCGTCGAACGGAAGAACAGAACACTTATTGAGATGGCTTGAACGATGCTTGATGAATACAAGACTCCAAGAAAATTTTGGCCTGAAGCCATTGATACTGCATGCCATACAATCAACCGTGTTTATCTTCACAAGCTTCTGAACAAGACATCCTATGAGCTCCTTACTGGCAAGAAGCCAAATGTCAGTTACTTTAGAGTATTTGGCGCCAGGTGCTGGATCAAGGATCCACATCACACTTCAAAATTTGCACCAAAAGCGCATGAGGGTTTTATGCTTGGATATGGAAAGGATTCGCACTCCTACAGAGTCTTCAATCTCTTTCATTATAAAGTGGTTGAAATAGTGGATGTGCGGTTTGATGAGACTAACGGCTCACAAAGAGAGCACCTGCCAAATGTGCTAGATGAAGTTCCATCCAGTGAATCAATCAAACTCATGGGAACTGGAGAAATCATACCTTCTGAAGCTCAACCTGAAGAGGAACTTATCATCTCCGCACCTGATCAACCTGAAGACAATGCTCAGCCTGAAGATAATCCCTCTAACAATGACAATGTTCAGCAAGAGCAAAATCTTCGTCCTGTACATCCTCGTGTTGCCAATGAAGTGCAGATTGAGAGAATAATTGATAGCATCAATGCACCAGGTCCACTCACTCGTTCAAGGGCAACACAGCTAGCAAATTTCTGTGGACACTTCGCATTCGTCTCAATAACAAAACCCAAGAAAGTTGAAGAAGCCTTCATGGAACCTGAATGGATTCAAGCTATGCAAGAAGAGCTTCAACAGTTTGAGCTGAATAATGTATGGGAACTGGTTAAGCGTCCTGATCCTCAGAAGCACAATATAATAGGCACCAAATGGATATATCGCAACAAGCAAGATGAGCATAGTCAAGTTGTCAGAAACAAAGCTCGTCTCGTTGCTCAAGGATACACTCAAGTTGAAGGGATTGACTTCGATGAAACATTTGCTCCTGTGGCTAGACTTGAAGCTATCCGCATACTGCTGGCCTATGCAAATCATCATAACATACTTCTATATCAAATGGATGTGAAGAGCGCTTTTCTCAATGGCAAGATTGAAGAAGAAGTGTATGTTGCACAACCGCCTGGCTTTGAAGATCCAAAACATCCTAACATGGTATACAAGCTCAACAAGGCACTGTGTGGCCTCAAACAAGCTCCTCGGGCTTGGTATGACACACTCAAAGACTTCTTGAAGAGCAAAGGCTTCAAATCTGGTTCCCTCGACCCCACTCTCTTCACGAAGACATATGATGGTGAACTGTTTGTGTGCCAAATATATGTGGATGACATTATCTTCGGCTGCACCAATCAGAAATACAGTGAAGAGTTTGGATATATGATTCAAGAGCAATATCAGATGTCCATGATGGGTGAGCTGAAGTTCTTCCTTGGTCTTCAAATACGTCAGCAACACAATGGCATCTTTATATCTCAAGAGAAGTATCTCAAAGATTGCCTGAAGAAGTTTGGTATGCAAGACTGCAAAGGCTTCACTACACCAATGCCAGCCAAACATCATCTGGGCCCCGACGACAATGGTAAAGAGTTCGATCAAAAGGTATACCACTCCATGATTGGTTCTTTACTTTATCTATGTGCATCTAGGCCAGATATTATGCTTAGTGTTTGCATGTGTGCTCGATTCCAAGCGGCACCAAAGGAATCGCATCACTTAGCTGTGAAGCGAATTCTTCGATATTTGGCTTACACCCAACTCTAGGATTATGGTATCCAAAGGGCTCAGAGTTTGATCTGGTTGGATTCTCGGATGCTGATTATGCTGGTGACAAGGTGGATCGCAAGTCTACATCAGGCACATGTCATTTTCTGGGACGATCACTTGTATGTTGGTCTTCAAAGAAGCAGAACTGTGTATCTCTCTCCACTGCTGAATCTGAATACATTGCTGCTGGATCTTGCTGCGCTCAGCTTCTGTGGATGAAGCAAACACTCAAAGACTATGGCATTCATCTGAAGCAAGTGCCACTCTACTGCGACAACGAAAGCGCCATCAAGATTGCCAACAACCCAGTTCAGCACTCGAAGACAAAGCACATTGAAATTCGTCATCACTTTCTCAGAGATCATGTTGTGAAGGAATATATTGATATCATACACGTCAACACTGAAGAGCAATTGGCAGATATCTTCACCAAGCCCTTGGATGAGAAGAGATTTTGCAAGTTACGGTGTGAGCTAAATATCTTGGAATCCTCAAATGTCCTGTGATCAGGCACACATCCTAACACTTATGCATATTGATGACTTAGATGTGCAACACACGAAGTAAAGTATATCTTCAATCAATGAAGACATACATTCTAAGTGTGAATACATTAATGAGGAAGTTGACTTCGGAGCGCCACGATAATTATGCGTCGTGTCTGGGTCTAATACTTCCTATACGGTGGGTAACGCCACCACCAAATGTTTTGTTTGAAGTGTTTCACTCATGGCGTTACATTTGCTATGTCTTCACATTTGGTTTGTCTTCAATCTCAACATGTCTTCATGATTATCTTCACTATGTTGATTATATATATATACTAGTGTTCTGTCCTCTACAACATTCACTTATAGCTATGTTTTCTTGTTGAATCTTTTGAACTAAGTGAATGTGATCGGACCCTAACCTCTCTATGCTTTCTATCTCAAACTCTATCTCTCCAAATCATATGCATTCTCTTGAAATTGTCAAATGTCTTCTCTGCGTCCTTGTCAGCAGAAGATACAGAGACAAACATTAAGTCCGCTTTCAATGCTAATTCCTTCACCTGAAACCCGGAGAAGTGGGAACGACCACCCGACAATCCAGGCGTGCGTGGGATGTGAAGCGACCTCCGATATGCTGCATGATGGCCACGTGTTCCTCAGATGTGAATCGCCAGGGGCACCTGTGTAATAACACTGAGCCGTCCCTGTCCCTATAAATACACGCCTCACCTTAGTCATTATTCTTTCTTCCACTCTCGCATGAACCCTAGCGCCACCACTAGCCCTCGACGACGCCGGCAACGAAGCGCTTAGCTGCCGCAACCTCTCCGACGCCGTCTTCACGCCGGCCGCGGACATCGTCTTCTCCGCCGTCGCCGTAGGTGTCCTCCGTCGCCAAGTTAGGGCACGGACGATCAAACTGCTCGGTCTCCTCTTCCACTCCGTCTAGCAGTTCTTCGTGTGGTAAATAAAACTTCCTTTTTACAGCCCCTTTGATCCTATAGATTCGTCACTTTCTACCACAAGCAGTTTCAGTTCACACATGTTGGATCCACTTCATACTGCATCTCATATTATGCCTAGTATGTTCACTTATGCTTCACAAAGTAGTTAGATTCCTCACTTGTACTGATCCGTGGATTCATACAAATCTGGAACCAACTCCTTATCTATGAGTGAATGTCTTCGCACGATGAGGTCAATGTCTTCTAAACTGATTTATCTTCAAAATCTTCTGAGAATGCATATGACCTCTTCCCCTTCCCTCGCACCTTAATGTTGTCACAGGTACATGTCCGTGGGAGAATCCCTTGGTTCTCATAGTCTGCATTCATTTGCAGAATTCTTACAGCATCATATAAATTCTCCCGAAGCCAGTTCCTGTTTGTCCAGCAAGCGAAAGCCCTTGAAGCCTTTGAACGTATTAAAACCATTCAGTTTAAAGTTCATGACTGCAGAGAAATCAGCAAGGAAAGGTGGCAGAAAGCATCGAGGAGAAACATCAAGAGATCTACCCGATGACCTCTCAGAGTTGTACAACACAGATCCTGAAGAGGATTACAATCAGCGCAAGACACGAATCCAATGGATTCGACGATATTGGGCAGAACAGTGGTTCAAGTACAGGTTTGTGACAAAGGAATATGCTGAGAAGAATGCCATCAAACGACCATGGGGATACATCCTATACAGAAATCTTCAACCCAGGTCCAGAGATGAAGCTATTGAACAAGGCTTCTATCCCTGCATTGTCCGTGGACCACAGCCTGCGGATGCTGACCCATCGTCACTGCTATGGTGTCGTGACGACAATCTGTTCAAGCGCAACTTCCAGTTTGCCCAGAATTTGGCGAAGCAGAACAAGAAGTCATTGAGATTAGACTTCAACCCTGGTCCCTCTGCTCCTCGTGCCGATGGCACCCGTGAAGCTGAACCCAATCTTGTTGGGCCCTTCTACAACCTGGAAGGTCTCATCACTCATATCGTGGTTCAAGGGACAGCCATGGATGAGCCTGCAGATGACGCTGAATCTGATGAAGCACCTGCAGCACCGAAGCCAAAGAAACTGAAGCAGCCTAAAGCTTCAAAGCCTGCCTCAGCACCAAAAATCTCACAGGCGAAGCCACTGGCTATTGCACCTCCTGAAGACAGTGTGCAATCTGAAGATCTGTCACGCATCTCCAAGCCCCCGAGAGTCAAGATGCCTCTGCCACATACTAGCCAAGAACTGACTGCTGCTGCTATTCTGCACAACGATGCCATTGATCTGTCCAGTGATGAAGATCTTGCAGATGACGCTCTTGAGCAACTGATCAAGAGCAAAGAAGAAGCAGAAATCTTCAACAACTTTCCTCTCTTTGACGTGGCAATCATCCACGACTTCATCGATGAGTGGTTTGACACGCCCAACCTCAGCTTTGAAGATCTGCAACTTCCCATTAGCCTCAGTGTTGCCTTCCATGGCGCCATTGCTTCAAAGTTAGCTATAGCCCAGTGCATCGTTGAACTGAAGCAGAAGATTGACTTTGAGAAAGCTCAGTTCAAGAAGCATATGGCCAAGCTCAGCGTGCAAGAGGTCAAGAACTTCAAGATCATGCTGCACGAGCTCAAAGAAGCCTTTCTCAAGAAGCATGAAGAAGCTCAAGGTTCTCGTGAGCGCATGAAGAGCCTAGCTGACAAGTGTGTGCAAGCCTACAATGAGGCTGAGAAGCGCAAGGCCCTTGGGCGTCCTGGCATCGACCCCAGGATGGCTGCAAAGCAGAAGAAGAAGCCCGCTATGGCCGAACCTGACGCACCAAGGCAGGAAGCACATCCCATTGTCTTCCCAACCAGCATGACTGGCTCGAAACCAAAAGCCAGGTCTACCGCTTCAGAACTGAAGAAGACGAGGACTGCTGAGGCTGAAGCCAGAAAGAGGAAACATCCTGAAGCCTCTGCTGCTGCTCCCTCCAAGAAGAAGTAGAAGACCAAGAAGGAACGGGCTGCTCCCACAGAGCCCCTGGTTGTTGAACCTATCTCCATGGTTCGCCCTACCGCTGAACATCAAGAGCGCCAACTGACTGTCCATGAGCCTGCTTTCACAGAGGCTCATGAAGCTGAAGACATTCCAGCAGCTGTTCCCATCGCTGCTGAACACATTGGTCACCATGACCATGTTGAAGATGATGTAGTTCTTCCTCAGATCGAGCACCAACAGGTATCATCGCCTGTGCTTACGCACAGCGAACTCATCAGCATTGGTCGTCCTCTGACGCCAATTGCTCAGGATGCATCATGGGCTGATCAACCACAACAACAAGTCACACCATCCTGGCAAGAAGAAGAAGATGACTTTGAGGCCCAGCCAACTCCATCTCCAAAGGCGTCGCCAGCATTACGCAGGCTTCGCAAAGGACCAAGGTCTCAAGTCTCTGTCTGAAGCTAAAGCTGCTGAAGACATTCCGGCTACATCAGCCGATGACACCCAAGAAGAAGAACGTGTCCCCACTCCCCCAACTACTGAAGAAGCTGTTCTCGAGGAGAACGTGTCTGTGCCCGACGCTCCAGCTCATCAAGTGGAGGTAGAAAATCTTGAGGCTGCCACCACCAACACCAATGAAGCCATTGACGCTGTCATGGCTGAAGCAAATGTGGAGCCTACACCAACCCAAGACCCAGAAGTCAGCGAAGCCAATGATGCTACTGCTTCTGTTCCTGCACCTGCTGTTGGTCCTTAGTTTGACTATCATATTGAGCATAGGCCTCAGGTACAGAAGCCAATGCCAAGGTTACCCAGGTTTCCAGGTCCTGCATCAGCACCTGGATCCTTCAATGTCAACGTCTTCAAAGCAGACAACACCTTCTTCAATAGCTCCAAGAACCCCTACTCAAGGGAACGAATATCTTCTGATCGGTTCTGGAGCTATCCACAGCGAAGCTATTACTCATGCATTCTGTAGAATCAAGGTCGCATCTTCCCATATATGTGTCTTGACACCGAAGCAATAGCTGGTCTGCCCTGCTTGGAAGAAGCTCTGGATTGCTTCAAAGAGGTTGGATTGTTGCCTTTCGTCACCGACCAAGAGCACTGGAACGAAGAGTTGCTGCTCCAATTTTATGCCACACTTCACATACGTGGTTACAACAGAGATCCGAAGACTTGGGTCCTTGAGTGGATGACAGGAAATGTTCATCACAAAGCCAAAGCCTTTGATATCATTGAGCTCACTGGTCTGCCCACTCCTGGAGATCTCTATGAACCTGGATGTCAACTTCACAGTGAAGCTATGGAGAGCATATTTCAGAAGCCTAAACCGAACATGAGTCAGATGCTCAGTATGATGAAGCCTTTGCCACAAGACGCTGCATATCCTAAGGAGTTCCTTGTTGAAGACCTTGAGTATCTGCCACGGACTATCTATCACATTATAAGGCGAACTCTCTGGCCCATCAAAGGACATTCCCCATATGCAAAGTTGGAAGGTGCAATGAAGACTTTGGTCTTCTATATTCTTCACGACAAATGCTTCAACGCACAAGACTTCTTCATCCGCCAACTTGCTGCTTCAGGATCTGATCTTTTTGGCTTGAAGTTCTACGCTCCATGGATAATGCGGCTGATCAAACTCCACTCAGCTATCTCATACCAGCCCTCTGCTCGCAATCATTGGATCTTTATGCCTAACGTGGATATGACCGTTGAAGCCCTCTATCCAGAGCCTGCCAAGGAGCCTCTTAGTCTTTAGAATGCGGAGCATCAAAGTTTCTCTTAGAACATTGAAGGAGTTGAAGCAGTCACTCGTGTTTATCCTCTGGCTGGCACTACACGTGCACCTCATCGTGCCCTCACTGAAGCCACTGAAAGCACTATTGCCCAACGTCCCAAGAAGTGATCTCGTGTTCTCAACGACCGAGAGCTTCTGGTTGCTCTTCATCAAAAACAGGATAGGCATCATGACTGGCTGAAGCGCCAAATGCATAGCCTCTTGGTGGATGTCAACCGCATTCGCAACCTTACCACCAAGAATGCTTTTGTTGCCCATGAAACTTGTCGGCGTACATGGAAAGGGCTGACGCTTATGTGCTCTGAGGATGATCTTCAAGAGGATGGCTTCTCTGAACGTTTCAAGTTTGACTCCACACCTCCCCGAAGGGCTGTGCTGCGATGAACTCCCTCACTTGAATACTCTGAGTTCTCTTCCTCTGCGGCAACTGTGAATGCCAGAGTGATCGAGGACGAAGACGATGCTACTTCACCGCCCCCTCCTTCAGCACGCGTCGACACTGCCCCGAGCTCGTCCACACAGCCTAACAACACCGACGACCTTGCTACTTCACCTACTTCTCATGGGAACGAGTAGATGCTCTATGTCTTCAAACCTTTTTGGTCCTTACTGACAAAAGGGGGAGAAGCATATGAGTTTGATAGTCTTCAAGCGGGTCCATATGGGCGGTTACTTTATGTTTTGCCTAGTGTTTACAACTCTCGTTTTGATACATTTGGTTCTTTGAGTTGTAACACTTAAACTCGATGGTCGTCTGCTACTTTGTGATGCGATGATAAATTCCGCATGTGCGACGATAAATTCCGCACTTAGATCATTTTGCAGACGTCCATTTTCCATTATGCATGTCATTATCTTCACATACTTTTCATGCATGATGAATTGTCATCATAAGTTGAAGAGGATCTCTACAAGTACAACCTGCCATGTGCATTTGCATTCCAAAAGCAAATTACTTATATGCACATCTTCAGGGGGAGCCCTTGCAGCTTATGAAGACAATTCCTTATCCTTTAAAATTTCACATATTATATTCCCCGTTGAAAACTTCAACTAGTTTGTCATCAATCACCAAAAAGGGGGAGATTGTAAGTGCATCTAGTGCCACCCCTAGTTGGTTTTGGAGTATTGACGACAAACCTAGTTGAGGGACTAATGTGTTTGTGAGAATTGCAGGATAACACAGGTAGAAGTCCCTCATTGATTCAGTTTTCCTACCAGAGATGACCCCTAAAAATGTATGAAGACATTGAAGTCAAAGGTGGTATGTGAAGACATTCACATTGAAGACTATGACAAGAGAATACATCGCATGAAGACTATGGAGCTCGAAGACTTAGATCTTTCGTAGTTCTTTTTCTTCTTTGTTGAGTCATAGGAACCACCGTACTGTTAAGTGGGGTCCAAGAGAACCAGTCAGAATGACTGAAGTGATGCTTAACCAAAATCCTATGTCTTCGAGTGAAGACTATGAGAGCGAATCTTGTCCAGAGTTGGACAAGTCAGCTTTGCTTGTAGCCCAAGTAAAGTTGCCATGTGTGTTTGAAATCTGACCATTGGAACACGTGTCAGTTCCTTAGTGACCCAGGGTCATTTCGGACAAATCAGGTCGGGTTGCCTAGTGGCTATAAATAGCCCACCCCCTACAACCATAAATGGTTGGCTGCTCAGAGTTAAAGTACGTCTGTTGTCGTTTGAGAGCAACCCACCTCGAAGCCTTTGAGAGAGAATTCCTTGCGAGGATAAAGTCCTAACCACCCAGAGCCAAAGAGTGTTAGGCATCACTTAAGTCGTCCTGTCTGTGTGATCTGAAGACTTATTACACTTGAGGACTATGAATCCTCCAGCCGGTTAGGCGTCACGTTCTGAGCATCCAAGAGTCATTGTGGATCGCCGGCGAACGAAGTCTGTGAAGGTTTGGGAGTCTACCTTGAAGACTTACCAGAGTGATTGGGCGAGGTCTGCGTGACCTTAGCTCAAGGGGAATACGGTGAGGACTAAGGGTTCTGAGTTGCATGTTCAGGACTCGGTGTCCGGGACTGTGTGTCCTCAGGTTTAAATACCTAGCCGCCCTAACCAGACGTACAGTTGTCACAACAACTGGAACTGGTCCAACAAATCATTGTCTTCAACGAGTCGTTGGTTTCTTCCTTCCCTTCCCTTTACTTACTGTTGGTCCTTGTGAAGTCATTGCATGATTGCATTATCTTTTGTCTTCACTGAGTGACTACTTGTTCTGATTGGCTTCACAATATCTTCCTACCTGATCCTTGCTGCCTAGCTGCTATTAGTCATTGTGCTTTCACTTCTTTGGTTACTTGACTAAGGTTGCTTAGTGTAGTCTACCTTCCGCTGCGTGGTAATAGGTTTACTTCTATTGTTTGTCTTCGAAACTTCCATGTTTTGAAGACTTTGTTAAAAGTCGCCTATTCACCCCCCTCTAGTCGATCACTAGCACTTTTAGAGGCGTAGTGTGGTATTGCATTAAAGCGAGCGAAAGCTTCACGTTCGAGTAGTGCTTGATAGCCACTTTGAAATGGAGCGATGTGGAAAGTTAAATGCTCGCGACGGAAGTTATCGGGGGAGCTGAATATAACTTGTAGTAGGAGGGAGCCCATACAACGAGCCCCTGGGCCTGGCGTTACTCCTTTAAAGGTAGTATTGCTATGGCGAATTTGTGTTGGTAGAGGGGTCGTCTATCCGACCAGGTGGCTGCTTTGATATTTGGTTGTGGGGGTTCTGAGGCCTCCTCATCGAATTCGGGTAGCAGCTTCCGCTTTGGGTAGCTCTTGGAGGGGCGATTGTCGCCGTACCTGGCTGCAGTGTTGAGTATTTTACTCCATCTGATTTGGAGTGTGTCTTGCGCGGCTTTGAGCCTTTGCTTCTGCTTTTTCAGACTCCTCGCAGTGACAACAAGCCTTTTACGGGCAGTCTGCTGCTCCGGGTGCCTGTACGGCGTTATGTCATCCGGGCCATTAGCCTTGATAGGATTTGTTTGTTCGGTTTGATTATCCGGATTGCCGTTGTTCGGCAGTGGTTCGCCCTGCTCCAGTGCTGGGTCTGTGTGATCGCTATTTCTGTCGAGGCGGGATTTGGGGCGGCACTTGCATTGCCGCTTTGACTGCTTTTCGAGGGAACAAGCTTTCGGTGCGTCCTTCTGCTCCTCGTCGTCATCTTTTGTTGCGTCTACCATGTATACGTCATATGACGAGGTGGCGTTCCAGGGCCCAATAGGCGCTGGTTCTTCATCGTCTCCTTCATCGGCGTCCATACCGTCGATGTCTTCGGAGTCGAAGTCAAGCATGTCGGTTAAATCGTCGACAGTGGCTACAAAGTGGGTGGTGGGTGGGCTTTGAATTTCTTCATCGTCCGAATCCCAACCTTGCTGGCCGTAGTCCGGCCAGGGCTCTCCTGATAAAGAGAGAGACTTTAGTGTCTTCAGAATATCGCCGAAAGGCGAGTGCTGAAAGATGTCCGCGGCAGTAAACTCCATGATCGGCGCCCAATCGGATTTGATCGGTAGGGGCGCGGAGGGTTCGGAGTCCGGAGAGGAGTCCGGCTCCTTGGAGTCACGAGTCTTGCAGAGTATGGGGCTGGTGTTCGGCTCAATCACCATTGAGATTGCAGCCCCCGAGGTGCCGTCCAACTGCCCATCCTCGATCGGCGCAGTTGGCTCCGAATTAAGGGTCGAAGCTGATGCGGGTGCGGCCTCGAGGGCACTGTTCGGCGGCAGAGCTAGATCATGCTCATTGGGGTAGTGTGGCGCGCTCGGCAGTGGCTCGAATCCGTCAAAGATCAAGTCCCCGCGGATGTCAGCCGTGTAGTTTAAACTTCCAAATCTGACCTGAAGGCCAGAGGCGTAGCTTTTGATCTGCTCCAGACGGCCAAGTGAATTGGCCCGCAGTGCGAAGCCGCCGAAGACGAAGATCTGTCCGGGGAGGAAAGTCTCACCCTGGACTGCATCTCTATTAATGATCGTAGGAGCCATCGAGCCTGACGGCGATGAGACAGAGGAACTCTCAATGAAAGCACCAATGTCGGTGTCAAAACCGGCGGATCTCGGGTAGGGGGTCCCGAAGTGTGCGTCTAGGCCGGATGGTAACAGGAGGCAAGGGACACGAAGTTTTACCCAGGTTCGGGCCCTCTCGATGGAGGTAAAACCCTACGTCCTGCTTGATTAATATTGATGATATGGGTAGTACAAGAGTAGATCTACCACGAGATCGGAGAGGCTAAACCCTAGAAGCTAGCCTATGGTATGATTGTTGATGTGTATGTTGTCCTACGGACTAAAACCCTCCGGTTTATATAGACACCGGATAGGGTTAGGGTTACATAGAGTCGGCTACAATGGTAGGAGATCTGCATATTCGTATCGCCAAGCTTGCCTTCCACGCTAAGGAAAGTCCCTTCCAGACACGGGACGAAGTCTTCAATCCTGTATCTTCATAGTCCAGGAGTCCGGCTGAAGGTATAGTCCGACCATCCGGACACCCCCTAATCCAGGACTCCCTCAGGCATCTCCATAGCCCGTTGATACGCCTAGTCGATGTGAGACTATCTTCTCCCTTTTTGTCTTCTCCACAACCACCATTCTATTCCACCTATAGTGCTATGTCCATGGCTCACGCTCATGTATTGTGTGAAGATTGAAAAAGTTTGAGAACATCAAAAGTATGAAACAATTGCTTGGCTTGTCATCGGGGTTGTGCATGATTTAAATATTTTGTGTGGTGAAGATGGAGCATAGCCAGACTATATGATTTTGTAGGGATAGCCCTCCTTGGCTATGTTATTTTGAGAAGACATGATTGCTTAGTTAGTATGCTTGAAGTATTATTATTTCTATGTCAATATGAACTTTTGTCTTGAATCTTATGGATCTGAATATTCTTGCCACAAGTAAGAAGCATTACATTGAAATTATACCAACTAGCATTCCACATCAAAAATTATCTTTTTATCATTTACCTACTCGAGGACGAGCAGGAATTAAGCTTGGGGATGCTTGATACATCTCCAACGTATCTATAATTTTTGATTGCTCCATGCTATATTATCTACTATTTTGGGCATTATTGGGCTTTAGTATCCACTTTTATTTTACTTTTGGGAGTAACCTATTAACCGGAGGCCCAGCCCAGATTTGCTGTTTTATGCCTATTTCAGTGTTTTGAAGAAAAGGAATATCAGACGGAGTCGAAACGGAACGAAATCAACTAGAGAAGTTATTTTTGGAACGAAAGCCACCCGATGGACTTGGACTTCACGTCAAGGAAGGAACAAGGTGCTCACGAGGGTGGGGGGCGCCCCCCCCCTAGGGCGCGCCCCCCTATCTCGTGGGGCCCTCGTGGCTCCCCTGACGTACCTCCTGCACCCATATATACCTACGTGACCTAAAACTTCCAGAACGCACAATAGATCAGGAGTTCCGCCACCAGAAGCCTCCGTAGCCACCAAAAGTCAATTGGGACCCTGTTCCGGCACCCTACCGGAGGGGGGAACCCTCACCGGTGGCCATCTTCATCATCCCGGTGCTCTCCATGACGAGGAGGGAGTAGTTCTCCCTCGGGGCTGAGGGTATGTACCAGTAGCTATGTGTTTGATCTCTCTCTCTCTCTCTCTCGTGTTCTTGAGATGATACGATCTTGATGTATCGCGAGCTTTGCTATTATATTTGGATCCTATGATGTTTTCTCCCCCCTCTACTCTCTTGTAATGAATCGAGTTTCCCCTTTTGAAGTAATCTTATCGGATTGAGTCTTGAAAGACTTGAGAACACTTGATGTATGTCTTGCCGTGAATATCTGTGGTGACAATGGGATATCACGTGCCACTTGATGTATGTTGTGGTGACCAACTTGCGGGTTTCGTGACATTGGGAACCTATGCGTAGGGGTTGGCACACGTTTTCGTCGTGATTCTCCGGTAGAACTTTGGGGCACTCTTTGAGGTACTTTGTGTTGGTTGAATAGATGAATCTGAGATTGTGTGATGCATATCGTATAATCATACCCATGGATACTTGAGGTGACATTAGAGTATCTAGGTGACATTAGGGTTTTGGTTGATTTGTGTCTTAAGGTGTTATTCTAGTACGAACTCTAGGGCTGTTTGTGACACTTATAGGAATAGCCCAACGGATTGATTGGAAAGAATAACTTTGAGGTGGTTTCGTACCCTATCATAATCTCTTCATTCGCTCTCCGCTATTAGTAACTTTGGAGTGACTCTTTGTTGCATGTTGAGGGATAGTTTTATGATCCAATTATGTTAGTATTGTTGAGGGAACTTACACTAGCGAAAGTATGAACCCTAGGCCTTGTTTCCTAGCATTGCAATACGGTTTACACTCACTTTTATCATTCGTTACCTGGCTGTTTTTATAATTTCAGATTACAAATACCTTTATCTACTATCCATATACCACTTGTATCACCATCTCTTCGCCGAACTAGTGCACATATACAATTTACCATTGTATTGGGTGTGTTGGGGACACAAGAGACTCTTTGTTATTTGGTTGCAGGGTTGCTTGAGAGAGACCATCTTCATCCTATGCCTCCTACGGATTGATAAACCTTAGGTCATCCACTTGAGGGAAATTTGCTACTGTCCTACAAACCTCTGCACTTGGAGGCCCAACAACGTCTACAAGAAGAAGGTTGTGTAGTAGACATCAAAGAGCTAGGGATACGACAGGACAACACAACAAAAATAACACTAGTTGAATGTAAAACTGTATGCTAGCGGAATACGTACAGAAATAACTAAGGCAACATACACGTGTATGATTGGGAAAATAAGATGGCATTGCAACAGAGCACTAGAACAGCACTTCAATGTAAAAAACATGGTATGGTAGACAGATGAAGTACATACTGATGAATAACAATGCATAAGACATTCAGAAGCATGATGTCCAAATTAAGTAGATGGCATTGCGATAGAGTAGAATGACAGTACTTGAATTTGATAACATGTTATCATGAATGGAATAGGTACTGAAAAACAGGAAGGCATGACATATTTACATGCATGATTAGCATGCTAAGCACATGGCATTGCAACAGAGTAGATACACTCCAGGACATTATATGCATGTTGTACCCATATCACAGGCCAAGTTAGAGCAAGGACCTTGTGGGGTGAAGAGGATTCATCATCTTTCTGCAAGTCTTCTGAAGAACTGCCTTTACATGTTCCATCATATTGGGTATCATTGACATCAAGTTTATTGGCCTTTACATTGCTCCGTGAGGTTCTTGTGGATATATCAGTGTGTGCAATTATATCTGACATGCATGGAAGACAACTAGTAGTTAGATTTATGTAATGAGTGCCTGTAGGAGACGGCATAAATAGTAGGACTGGTGTTAACTAGCAGCAATAGGTCTCATAAACTAAAGGGAGAACACAGATGAAAGCTACAGAATATGTATCGTTTGTGCTCGAGATTAACTAGATGGCACACAAAAGTATTAAAGAACAACATAGGAAATACTAGAAGTGGTATAATACTATAATCACCAGCCTGTGGGATAGCATTGGCTAATGGATGATAACTATGGAACAGTGTTACCTAAAGAACAAGTATCTTAGCTGAACTATGGAACAACGTTAACTCCTAAACAAGATCCGTAAGAGATCGGCATGAATATACAATGAAATGTGATGATCTATTTTCCATGCTTAGATGAATAACAAAGCCATAAATGTTGCACACAAGTAAGATGAGGGTACAACCTATCTGGCTGCCATCCATAGGAGTGAGCATCATGTGCTGACTTGTCGATGGCCCTGCAGTTGTTGTGGTTGTGCATGTCAGGCACGCGCATTCGATGCAGGGAACTGTTGAGTGGGGACTATAGCTCCCTTCTGGTGTATGCTTCCCTTGTTGGAGCAGCTGTGGTGAGTCGGAAGACGGTGTGTGTGAAGATGCAGATAATGCATAATGTTAAGAATGACATATCTCTTTGATCTGGAGAAATACACTAAGAGATCAACAGCAAGGTACGAGAGTGGTCACACGTTTGTTGACTGAAGACTAAATTGGGGTCACACGATTTTATTTTATTTTGGTACTGTCCGATCTATGCCGGATGGCTGGCCGTCTTGTGCCTCCCGGCTGACACTGTTCGGAATCTTCCCCGAAGAGCCAGCGACCAATGGCAGAGCAGCCTGCCTCCACCGTCTGTGGCCTCGGCCAAAACCCCGCTCCCGGCCCCATCGCACTGCCTTGGTTGCGCCGCCCCCGGGCCAATCCACAAAGACTCCCCGTCATCTAGATCCGGTGGTGGCAGTACCTTCAACCCACACAACTCTAAAAGATAGCCATCTAAGTGTTGCTTCCGCGGCGAACTTGCGGCCATGCACCCTTACGTTAGACACCAGCCAACCGGCAGCCTAGGAGCTCCGCCGCCTCGAGGGGTGCTGCTTCCCATTGCAAATCGATTGGCCCAGAATAAAAATTCAGACAACTGACGCCTAAATAAAGTGATTTGAGATGAGGATGTGACCTATATGGCAGTATGGTGAAGTAGGCAGGTCCAGCTGCCGAGTCGGTGAGGCCGGCACGGTTGCGGTGGCGACCGGCGGCAGGGAAAGAGCGATGTCGCGACGGTCGACGGCTACGCCGAAGCAGCGCCAGGACTCTGGACGGATCCGAAGTTGGAGCCGCTCCGGCGCCGTGAACAACAGCGGGGGTGAATCGGCTCTGGTACGGTTCACATGGCCGTCGTCGAGGCAGCACCAGCAGCATGGAGTAAGAGGCACACGGCCCAATGCACGACGGCAAATGGACAGCGTCTCCGGCATTAGGGAGGAGGGCGGTTGTGAAATTGGTGCGGTGGGGGCGCCATGGAGGTGGGGCTGAGGTTTCACGGCTCGTGAGAAGGGAGCTTCCCGGGGAGAAGGTGATTTGGCGCCCACGAGGTACGAATGGGGGCGGGCGGGGGAAATTGGGAGGGGAGTGGAACCATGTCTTATGAACGCATTTGTCTGAAATGTGAGGGGGAGTTACAGTTCTACCCTTTCCTATAGGCTTCTCGGCTTGGGTCTGTGTACTGAGGGTCGGGGATAGTAGAGTAACTTTGCTTCTCTGGGCGGGAGCGATTTCGGGCGAGGAGGGCGTGTTTTGAACTATAGTGGGTGCGAGCGATTTCGGGCGAGGAGAGCATGTTTTGAAATAGTGGGTGCGAGCTATTTTGGGCGAGGAGAGCGTGTTTTGCCGACCATGGTTTATGAATTATTCGGCACATGTCATTTCGGCCAAGGAGAAGGCGCGCTTGGATGAAGTTACGAACCTACCCTCGATGTACAACGGGCCAATTGATGCGTGTCCCACATAGGACGGTAATTTCGCGTCTCCCATTTATTTGCTCGGGCGAATTCCACCGAGAAGAGAGGATGTTTAACGGTTCGTTCAAATTTGGGGAGAACGAGCATCCACATCTACCTTACCAAGTCGATTCGGATCAAATTTTGAAATATTAGCTTGCCACTTCTTTTTTAGATGGAGAAATGATGCTCGGGAGTAATGTGTTTTTACATGCTCGTTGCTAGCGATTTACTATATGACAAATAGTTGACCCACTCAAAAACGCGAATCAAACACAAAATGAAATATCTCGATTCAATGAAATAGCTCGTTCAGTAGGTCAAAATAGTGAACTAAATCCAAAATTGAACACCTCAATCGAGTAGCATGTTGTACAGTATTATAGTACTCTATGAACGTGTTGAAAGTCAAATTAATGAACTTTTTTGATATATGCATATATCCATTCATGTGTGGATTGTAGACAACATGTTCTCCAATTTAAATATTTGAATGCAAGTTTATATCGAAACATGGTTTATATCAGTCTTTGATGCATAAAATGCGACCTCCCCCTCTCCCAGACTCCTGTTCTCTCTCTCTCTCTCTCTCTCTCTCTCTCT